>NW_010237522.1:0-17011 GCF_000690775.1 Eurypyga helias | reverse complement strand
CACTCCGTGAATCTGTGAAAACTCTCCCCCACTTACTGGGAAAGATAGCAGGGTGAGATGCTGGCAAGCAACATGCCATTGGAAAGGTGAGTACTACACAAGCCAAAGCAGAAGAAATCTGCAAACTTAGTGAAATGAATTTAATTTCATTCTTTGCTGGGGTCTCTAACCGAGAAGCTTGAGTACATTTACTTTAAAGCACCAAGGTTCTGTGGAACAAATGGGATTCCTCCTCCCTGTGAACTGCCTCCATAGCAGGAACAACCAGGTGAGAGAGAAGGCAGAACTGTCGTGAGGGTGTTAAGCTCATGCCAAAAGGAGATGCACAAGCAACACACAAAGTCTCCAGACCCACATTCCATAATGCCATGAATGCAAAGTGTCAAAGACAAAGAGGAGAAGACGCTCCTTTTTCTGCCTGTATGTCCACGCCAGAAACCTGTCGATAAAACAAGACGAAAGGCAAAGGCTTGCATGAAGACCAGTTTTGACATTGAGTCTGCTGAATCCTCAAAGATTCACAAGGTCAGAACATGAAAACCCTAACACAAACCATTGGGAGGAAAGAGCAGCGGCCAAAGGAGACACAGTGGCACTCCGCAAAGATGCCTAGAATCTCCCCAATTCCTGGCATCAGGAAGCTTGTATTTAGGCAGCATTTCACAAACCTTTAAGTAGTAAGGCTTCAACACCATGGAAAACACCACCCTTCCTGCACTGCAGGGGCACCTGATACATGAACACCCAACCCAAGGTCTGGCAGCAAGTCAGTACTAGTAGCACCTACTTTTGTCTCCTGGGGATCGACTTTATTCTGGAAGATTTCCCCAGTACAACTGCCAGAAACACCCAGTAGCAGAGGAACATCTCACACCGAAGGAAGGAGTGCTGGTGCTCCCTGGATGACATAAGCACCCTCAGCAAATGACCTTCAGAGCTCTCGCACAGGCTGAGAGGCATGACTTCTTCCACACTCCTAATCCTCCCAACTTAGACCTGACCTGAGACCCAAATCTAAACTAAACTAACCAAATCTAACCGCCTTCAGGCAGTTCACCTAACTGAAACATTTAATCTCAGTTTAATCGTCCGTAATGTGGAGGGCAATGATGCTCCCTACCTACAAGAGCTCTTCAAGCTCAAGAGTGATAGGACAAGGGGTAATGGGTACAAATTGAAATCAGGGAGGTTTAGATTAGATATCAGGAAGAAATTCTTCACAGAGAGGGTGGTGAGGCACTGGAACAGGTTGCCCAGAGATGTTGTGGATGCCCCATCCCTGGATGTCTTCAAGGCCAGGCTGGATGAGGCGTGGAGCAACCTGGTCTAGTGGAAGGTGTCCCTGCCCACGGCAGGGAGGTTGGAACTAGATGATCTTTAAGGCCCTTTCCAACCCTAACCATTCTATGATTCTATGATTCAAGCTTCTGAAGTAACCATTCTATGATTCCATGATTCAAGCTTCTGAAGCGGGTGGCACAACGTGCAAACCTCCTCTAAAGGAAAGTACTTAGTTTCACTGCCTCACAGGATGCTCTCGAAAAGTCGCTGCCAAACACAGCACCTCCCTCAGGGAGCAAACCCAAGGCTGGGCCTTACTAAACCTCGGCTGGGCCATCAGAGTGCAACTAGCCTTTAAGAAAACAAACCCCCAAACAAACAGAAAACACCCAAACCCAGGAGTTTTGTAATTACTACACTAGGAGAATCTTCAGAACGTCCTGGTTTTGACCTCTGTCACCTCCCAGGTTCCCTACAGAACCTGGCATTAATTGTTCATTCTTCTTGTGCTCAACATTTCCAAATCACTAAGGTGATATCACACCCTAGCCTGGGCCGTTTTAAAGGGTAAAGTATGTCTCTTGTATCAATCTGGACTATCAGAAATGGTGTGTCAGTGCACAGTGCAGTCCTCAGGAGTAACTTCCACTCAAAGCATAAATTCACAGGCACGAGACTTCTCAGCTGCAGTGACTTCCACACAAGCTGTCGCAGGTAGTGACAAGTTGGGTGTTGAAAATTCGCTTAAGTTGACATTATTTTTGTGGGGAACTGTGCAAACAAACCCAAGCAGTTCTCCTTTTGACGCTCATGACAAATATTTCACACTTTAACAAAGGCACACATTTCTGTGCTTTCAGTCCACGTCCTGCTTCGTGTTGCGACATGCAGGTAGTACCGGCTCTACGTTCAGCTGCTGGTTGCAGCGTCTCTGCTAAGCATTTTTATTGATTTGATTCAATAATATGCCACCCATTTATATTCCGTTCTGACAAGAGACCTGGGTAGTTGTATTATTTCCAGTGAGTATGAATCTACAAACCCAGTGTCCAGTTATACAGTGGGAACTGGGAATACGTAGGTTATTCTGTGATGCTGCATGCTGACACCATTTATCAGTGGAAAAGAGGGATAACTGCACTGCCTTCCAAAGAAAAAAATATAACATCCCACCCCAAATCACCAACTCATTAAATGGTCCATGGACTTCAACCTCAAAACCATTTAGAGAAAACACATTCTACTTAAATTCACACATATTTCTCCATACTGAGCTCCCTCTAGTTACTAGATGACTAACTGGCATGCCACAGGCGAAGTGGATGACACCAGTATTGCCACCAAGATGCGTGGCTCCCACTTCTACACAAGAAGAGCACAAGGATCATCTATCAGGCTGGACAGCAGGTTCTGGAGAGTATTCCTAAAAACATTCCTTCCTAACCCCAGATCCTTATGACTCCGCACATACATACAAGGCACTGCCAAGTGCCTATTAGGAAAGGATTTCCTGCATCACCTCAGACCACTTATCCAGTGCCATCCCTCCAGATCCAGCTGCCTTCTCAGCTATGAGATGCAGAAACCTTCTGACTCCGACAGGCATGCAGCTGGAGCCCTGAGCCATGAGAGTTAACAGTGATGCTACCTTGTGAGCTGAGACTGAAGAAAAGCAAAACGCAAAGCAACATATAGTAGAATCCAGTAAAAGCAGTATTAAAGTTAACACAGTGGTTTTGTTCATACCCTACATCACTGGAAAAGGCAATTACATAGCTATCACTGTTCACAGATAGCACAGAATTTGGACGAGACAAACATCCATCACTTCTGGGTTAGGAAAACCTCATACGAGAGAGCAGAGAGGAACCTGAGGAGGTAAACTAGAAGATCAAATGTCCACACTCCGAGCACAAATTGTAAACCCCTCCTTACTGCTACCTGAGTAAGGGATGCCTCAAACCAAACCAAGTCTTTCACCACAGACACTGGTGAAACTGATACACTGAGTTTGCTAATTCTTACGATTATCTGATTAACTAAAGATCCGTTCCGAGATGTTTTCAGGAGACAAGGGGTTTGAGTGGGGACTTTCCTCAGGTATATCTGTGCTAACTGCTTGGGGCTAAACCAGGATGAGTCACAAGAAGAATGGAAGATGACACCAGGGCAGCTGGGTCTACAACCCTGCTGCTTTAACCAGGGGAGGGAAACAAATCACAGTTCCGCTCTCCCAGAGACAGATGTCACCTACCTTCTGTCCAAGGACACAGCTTTCATGACCAGTGGTTTCTAAAGCACTCTCGTGCTTTACCAGCCAGGTGAGAGCAATGGGGTTCTCAGGCATTCAAAATAACAAAAGTGTTAATAATACGTATGACAGAAAGGAGGCGAGTTTTATGTTAGAACCACCTACCTAGGTTCTAATGATGTCCTTCCCGGAAAGTTGTTTCTTGCCTTAAATTTCAAAAAAAAACTTTGATATCTTAACAAGGAATAGAACCAGACCTATGGCTAAAAGGTAGACTCTGTGCCCGCCGCTCATTTGACAAATTGCAATGTTTTACTTTTCAACAGGATATACATCTATAAAATTATTAAATATACATATTATATGTACATCAACACTATGTTAAAAAGTTCTTACTGATAAGTTTAAAAAGCACATGATCCAAAATTTCATATAACCATGAACTAGTGGGCAACATAATTAAAAATAAGCCAATGCAATATCTGATCTAAGAAAAACCACGTGTGTTTTTTAGCTAAAAAGTAACTTTAAGTCAAATGAAGAACTCAGAGGCAACTCAGATGAGTAACTGGCAAAGTATAAGCTGAGCAATCGCTTGTCTTTCCAAACTAAGAGCTCTGCTCAAGGAGACTGGTAAAAGTAAAACACCCCATGTAGGAAAGTCACTTCAAATTAAGAGGTAGGAAGAAAAATCACTGTAAAATATGAGCTAAGATGGGACTAGTAGCAGGCAAATTCTACAGCTTTGAGGGGATGGTGGGTGACATCTACAAAGTGGCTTTAAATACTGGACAAAAGTCACTGGAGGCAAGGCAAGATGAGAAAGAGCCCACTGTGCTTGTACAATGGCTGGCCAAGAGGCTCAGAAGGACAGGGAAAAGGTGACAGAAAAACCTAGGCCAGGTGGAAAGGGGAGAGCACAGCAGAGGCCCATCATTTACCACTAGTAAAGGTGACAAGGGAAACATGCGGCACCCCAGTCAGCAACCAGCACACAGACAAAATGTAAAATGACAGCGATAATCAAGGTGTCCCAACAGCCAGCATCAAGAGAAGGAAATGACCAACTTGGATACATTTCTCCACCAAGTTTGTTATTCACGTGTCCAGCTGTGTCAAATCCTATTAAGAGTGACACCGGCGTCAGTTTTAAGCCAAGAAAATTACAATTTAGAAAACTACAAAAAGAAATTCAATATTAGAGACTCCCTTCTCTCCTCAGCCTGCTTGGCGACCTCTTAAAATCTGCTTTCCTGGGCTTGCTGAAGAGCACATTTCCTTTTCTGCTTTTTCTCCCTTTTGTTAGAAATATGAACATCAACCTCCCATTACTCCCTTTATTTCCTGTTGCTCCCATTTTTACATTAGCACTAATGCAAACCACCGCTGCAAACCATGCACAGGCTAAGCTGTAAAAAAGTAAGGTGGGCATTTGTTAACCTTTTAATTGCTCTGTAAAACAAACTATCAAAAACCCCCACAAACTCAAGTAGGAATCCATCAATAATGGAAAGAGCAATGCAAGGAATCTACAGACGCAGGGAAAGGAGACTCTGTGAAGAAGGCTGCCCTCACTAGTTTGTTTTGAAGGCAGAAAAAACAAGGTGAAACTAAAGGTCTGAGGAGAAAATTAGAAGCAGCTTTCAAAATAACAGCACACAAAACATCACTGTGTTGGGAGGGAAAAGGGGAAGAAGAAACAGGGAGAGGGGGAAAAAGAGAAACAAGCCAATCCAACAGCTCAAGCGCTGCGATCGTTAACGCTGCCAGCTCAAAAGGATGTCAAACCTTTTCCCCCCATCTACGATGTGTCTGTCTTTAACACTATAGTCCTTGCGTAAAGGGGAGGCAGAAGAAAAACGACTGCTCTGAATGTGCGAAACTGCCCAACACAGGAGATTTATGAGCCTTTCTTAACAGCCACATCAGCCAAACTCCTGTCTGCCGAACCGCAACAGTGCGCTACTCCTGGCTGTCGGCAACATCACAAGCGCGTTGGGAGAATCAAACCTTTTATTCCAAAAATCAATCACAATTCCCATTCTGTTCCTCAATCCCTTAAAAAAAAAAAACAAAACCCACCCAACACCCACCCCAAACCCCGAAAAACTGAGTGCTGCTAATTTAGCCTTCTCACTGAGGAATGAATACCAGATAAAAAGGGAGTCGACAGCTGGCCCAGAGCCAAAAAGAAAGCTTTCGGTCACAAAAATTCCCGAAAACGACGCTTGTTCCGCACTCAGACATTTTTTTACACGCAACTCTGCACAGCCAAGACAGCCCTATCTGTCGACACGGCTATGAATATACATTTATGACGGAGGGTATCGCCTTTTAAAAGGAGAAATAAATTAGAGATTAACACCTTTTTATGCAAGCTGCAAGAATAATTCCTGGCGCAATTCAATTCAGCACAAGGAACAAAGTTTCTTTCAAAAAGTCACCCTTTAACTGGGAAGGGCGCTTCTTTGCAGGGAGCCTGAACCGAGAACCACGCAGCTCCTTGCCTTCTATTTATAGTCATTCAGGCAGTGAATAATCTCATTCCAAATGCCACAAGGCATGCTCACAACCTTTTATTCCAGAGACCTGATTTGTGTTTCATTTCAGAAAGTCCGGCCCAATGAAAAAAACCAAAGAGGGGGAGGGGGGAGAGAGACGGCAATGCAACACGCAACAGAAACGCTTCCCCCTCACCCCCCCACTTTTTCTTTATGGAGGTGGTGCTGGAGAGTGGAAAAGAAGGGTTTATTTTTGAAACTTCCCTACAAGAAGGGAAAAAAAAAGTGTGAGGTTTGAGAGCGTTTGCTTTTTCACTCATTACACTGAATACCAGTTGCCCTGCAATTCAAGCCAGTCTGGGGGAAGGAGGAAAAGGAGCAAGGAGTGAGAGCATTTCAATTACTTGCCTTTGAAGGACCCTTCTGAATGAGAAAGAGACAGAAAACACTTGTCAAATGCAAGTTCAAGTGAAAGCCACTTCTGCCAATGAAGTGTGCAGATGGCTGTGGGGGTTCCACTGAACCCTAACTGGGCCTCTATTATGTCTTTATTGCTCACAAAAAGGCAAGGGTCACCTTCAGTTTAGAATAAGTTAGCATCCTTTCCCACAGAATGACTCTGGTCAATCAAGCCAAGCAAAGGAAGCCTTGCTTTGAGTGACTGCTATCCCATCAGTGCACTTAAGAATTTTTAGAAAGGCTAAATAGACACAAAACCCTTTGGTCTCATCTGCATGACGGACGTTTATCAGAAAAATTTCCCACCGTTGCGGCCGATCTTGGGAGAACCAGGGTAGGCTGGCGGTGGCTGTCATGTATGTCTGATAGATTTCTTTCTCGTTAGGGCTGGACGAGACGAGTCTAAAAACGGTACTGACAGCTTTCAGAATTTCACTACTAAGACATGGTATGAAAAGCAAGTTCTACACCTCTATTTTTAGCGTGCGTTCCTCAGAAACACAGGAACCCCCCCAGCCCAGCCCATCGCGTCAGGTCTTCTGCTTCTACGAGCATCCAGGTTCACGTTTCACAACCAAAGGATACAGGAATTCCTGCCAACAGGCACCACCATCTGCCCTCACAGCACTGTGCAAGACAATGCAGATGGTGCTTTCCAACATTATCTTCTGCGGTGCTGTGAAATACCATCCCCAAATTCAGAACCCTTACAAAACACCAACAAAGCTAAAGTGGAAGGTGGCTAGAATTGGTGTTTGGGGCACAAGACACTGTTTTCTTCATTTGAAACGCTCACACCTAAGGTCACTGAACACCAAAAGGGGTGCCATGTCCTCCCCAGAGGGTTCAAAGCATCACACACGAGGACAGTTCCAGACACCGAAAGGACAAATATCTCCAATACTTTCCTTCCAAAACAGAAACAGGAAAGTAAGAGCAGGGGAAGGACTTTTTTCCCCAATGAAAAGTTAGTTCCCAAACTTCAGTGACAAACCAACCTACCTGTGCACGCTATCGACACGGCAATCCCCAATGTACCAGACACCCAAGCCGCTCTCCGCACCGCTGTAAGACAATATTCATGAGATCCCACCTCCTGGGCAGAACAAATCACCTTCCCTTTGGGTTAGAGGTGAGCTGTATGGCAAAGCTCAGTATTATTCTTGGAAGAGAACAGGAGAAAGGAGGGAAAGAAAAGCAACAAAGGGACTAATATTTAAAGAAAATTCCTCATAGCCATAGGCAAATAATGTATCAAGTAACCTCGGGAAGGTTATTAAATTAAAAACACTCTTAACGATCCTACCTGCTAGCCTGGACAAAGAAACACCAAGTTACTCCCACCTCCACAGAAGCCACCTTTTTCTCAGCAACTGGAAAAAGCAGTACTTATTCTGGGCCAGAAAAGACATCAGGTTCCCATAAAGGTGAGCCCATTTCCACACTTCATAGGTACAGATGCCTTTGTACCCCCAAGTACAAAATTCCTCTTTCAAAATACAGGAAGTTGATCCCAGCAAGGGAAGTAAAGCAGAATTTTCTCCCTCGCAAGCGGAAAAGGGTGATTTGGTATCAGATAGCCCAAAATAATTCTTCAGGGAGAAAGGAGAGGCAGCGGAAAAGGGTGATTTGATATCAGATAGCCTAAAATAATTCTTCAGAGAGAAAGGAGAGCCTCAAGCATGTAAAACTCAAATAATTCTTCAACTTTGTAGTTTAATACATCCTCAGGATTTCCTTTTGATAAATATAGCAAGAGCTGCACACACAGAAGTAATTCCTGAGCACTCCACAAAGACCAAATTTAGAAGCTGTCTGTCAGTTGCTCGTTTTTTAAGTCATCCCTTTCCTACAAAACAATATAGTCCCTGGAAAATCAAAAAGTTTAGAGGTCTTTACGACTGTCTGGCAACCCTAATAAATGATAAATGGTTTTTAGGTGAAAATAAGTTCCTAGTGGTACAGGTCACACTGTGGAAAGACTCAAAGGAGTATTTAAACTGGCAGCGGTCAATATTTGGGGATTTTTCACTTTTAAGATATATCAAACTGAGCATGTAGAACTTTGGGAGAAGCCTGGATGAAGAGCATCCTACGGAGGGCCATTCAATCACATCACTATTTGAGAATTTTCTACTAGTGTGTTGACTAACACAGGCAGCATCACCCCCCGTGTCCTCTTCCTGGAACAAGAAGCCCACCCTGCAACTGCTGCCCCACAGTGGGATTTTGCTGCAAGGATGGTTTTGCTCTACACATGAACATATCCAGTTATTTATGATGGTGAAGGTAAGGTCAGCTAATAAGCACACGGCACTTGGAACAAAAAGTACTGAACTTTCTGATTTTTTTAAGTTCCTGGCAATAATGTTTGCTGGGCTGCTCCCTTCAAGTAAAACAAACAGTAGAGGATATAGTGTATATATGCTTCACCGAGGGACCACAGTATAAGCTTCAATTAATAGCTTATTTAACAATTAGCTGACATTTCTCTGCCACAGTTCTCAATCAAATCAAATGTCACTGAGAAGCGTCAAAAAAAATAAAATCACTGAAATGAATATCATCAGTTTAAGTGAGATTATTCCTGCAGTTGTCTACTTGGACTGGTACCTGTTCTTTACATCAGAGATTTAGATACAGAGATCATCTATTTCTTATTTCTATATCCATTGCACTTCCCTGTTCTCATGAATTAACACAAATATGCACTGTGGGGATTATTTACATTAATATAAATACACTTCTGAAATACACTCATGTTTATTAAAAAAAATGATGCTTTGACATTTTTATATCTAATTAGCATGTGGCAATAAGTTTAAATTAGTTGTTCTCCCTCTGAGATTTGCCTGTTTCAATAGATCAGTCTGGAATATCTCCCAAGTAATTTATTACACTACATACCCTTTTTAATCCTTTGGTGAAAAATGCCAGTGCAAAGAAACATGAGAAAACGCCTCATGTATAAATTAAATACTGCAGTTTTAGGTCAAATGACTGGAAAACAAAGTGTAATACGTGAAGTAAACTCAGACTTGTTTAGAAAAAGCAGCCTTAAATTAGTTGTTAATTTTTCTCCCCAGTACAACTGACTTTTGTAAAGCCTACTCCCACTTAAGTAGCGAATTGTTCCAAATGTCATTTCCCACTATTTAAGCAGAATATCATCAACAACAAACTAATTATAAGGATTCTTTCCTTAAATCCCAAGGACAGCCCACATAACTGCACCTTGGAAAATTTTTTCAGTGAACTCCCAGGATTGTTGTCTGGTGCTGACTTACTCTTTGAACTTAAAACCCTACAAACTTGCAAAGAATTATATAATTATGAGTCTTCTGCAAAGACAAGCGAAGGGCAGTGGTCAGTAGAGGGGAAGCGGGGGGATGAGGGGAAGCTGACAATGGCTGCATAACATTTATTCTAAGAATATCGCACAAACTTCAGTAAAATACCTAACAGGCACCTGAGAATTCAGTAATTGCTCATTATGCAATTATACCTTAGGCACTTTACGCAAATGCTGAAGAAATAATACACGGGAAAACCTGGCTAACTACAAAATTGTTTTTAAGGAGAATTAGGAAACTCTATCCATGGATGCTATCGGGTCTTTGCTTCTCGCTCTGCTGGAACCCTGTAGTCCTTATTCATCTGCTGTTTGTTCCTGGAAAGTACGTTTTCTCTGTCAGTAAAATCCTGAGTTCGGATGGATTAATCCGCGCCCCATCCTCACAGCTGAAGCCACGTGGACAAACACATGATTCTGACAGACACGATGCAGAACTTCCTAGATATTCTTCCCTGACGTACACTTTCCCAAACTAACAGGGAAAAAATTAAATAAATAAAACCTGGGAACAAAGTTACCACAGGGTGCTAAATTGGGAGCGTAAGGCCTATAGGCACCTGTCACGCAAAATTTTGTCTTCAGAATGCAAACTGCTCGAGAAGCGTCTGGGCCCTTTGTGTTGCAGCTGAATGCGGCATTTGGGAAGGTCAGCAAAGGGATTTTGCCAGGAAAGGGTAACGAGTGTTTTAACCCCGTAAAGTTTTGCACGCACAAATAAGAACATATTCACCCGATAACGGATGCTGCTTGGTACCCTCAACAGCTCTGCACCGTTTCTTTATTAAGGGTGGAAGAGCGCACCCCAAAGTCATGTCAAAATGTGTTGCCAAACCCAAACAAAACCACCCTCAAAACAAGCAAAAATCCAAACCAGACACATTTACAGTACATTTCAAATCTGTGGTCCAGCAGACACAGGACCGACGCCTGCAGCTTATCAAATTTCCACACAGTGCAAAGTTCAGTCACCGTTTGAGAACGTTGTACATGAGCAGGCCTTCCCAGAAAGAAGAAGATGACTCCCTGCAGATCTAAAATAGCAGAAACCAGAGCAGAGATACACACTGATATGCACAAGCCACATTTACTTCTGGTTTTCTCTCTATGGAAAGCAGCTGAAGGCATGCCATGTGATGACAGCTACAGCAATGCCTACGTAGCGCACTTCTTACAGTATCGGGCACCAGATTTAACACTAGCTCTTCCCTAACAGGCTTCGAGTCCAACCATGCTCTGCAGTCGCAAAGATAACGGTTTCAGTTTATTCCACTTTGCAATTTATACTCAGTGAGCTGGGAGATTTTGAGGCAGGTGAAAGTAGATAGATGGAAGGAAAGAGTGGAGATGGGAATTTTTCTCCTTTACCTTATGCCTTTCACAGATCTTTGGTGTCTGGCAAATGACCAGTTGCTTCAGGAAATCTGGGTCTCCAGTTTTTAGATGAGAAAACTGTCAAGTGACAGCGCCGCAAAAGCCTAAGAGAAACTAACTGCTCTGAAAAGGAGATGATTGGAGTAGAGGATGCGTCTCCAAAGCAATACACTGGCCCAGCCCGTCCCTCTCCAGGAACGTCAGACAGCTCTTTGTCCTCCCACCTTCGGCACGTACAAGGCACCAAGCAGTGATCCACGTGTCCCCTCCTATGCCTTTGGCAGTAGCGTGGCTGCTTAATGCCACTTTCTGAACCGCATAGGCGCCCTCCAGTTGGTTGAAGCCTTCTTCTTTCAGGGGTGCTCAACATAAATCTGAATGTCATTTTACGTGACGCAAGAACTCTCTCCTTGCAGTGCAGCAACACAGTAAACCACCCAAAACCTCACCAGTTGGGGTTGGTTGGTCGCTTGGTTTACTACCTGGTGAGTTTCAAAACAGAGTTACAGCTTACCATCTACTACCATATCTATGCTGGGTTTAGGTGTTAACATCAATCAAATTTACCCCATAACATGCTTCAAGGTAGTTTTAGGTGCTTACCAGGGAAAAGAAAAATGCTGATACTCAGCTAGGTTAACTACAGTATAAAATATAAAGGCGTATCCTCAACTTGCAGTCAGCTGAGTTTTGTTTCCGACAAGCTGTGGATGCAAGACATACACATCCAGAACAAATCACGGAGAGCTGCATGGGCAAGCCACTTAAATGGCAACAGAACACATGGTGAGAGAATGAGTTTATGCTGAATAACTTCAACAGCAAGTAAAACTGGAAATGTCGCACCGCACACACCATGCAGTGAGGCGTCACGGGTACCAGGGCCAGCACAGCAGCACAAACTACAGCTTACTGGGAAAATCCAGGGTATTGAGTGAACCTCTCCAACACAGAAACCCTGCAGGAAAGGACTGTTAGGTTACAAATACCGCAAGACGAGCAATAAATGAGAAATACAATCCATCGGATCAATTTGTTTTGAGTCTAAAATATTTTCTTAGCGCAGTTTTTTCATCTTGTAGAGAAGTATTAATGACAAGAAGCTGTATTAGAGACCAGTCTCAAACCAGCCAGTATGCCAGCTGTGTCAGCGACTGGTTAAATCACAGAGCTCTTTCCCAAGTGAGCAGAATGTATAAACTTATCTGGCGTATCTTCCGAAATGGAAATAAAATCTGTTTTCTAATGGAAGTTCTGCGACAGACATCTAACATCCATTTCTACCGATAACATGCCAGTGCTGTTTTAACTCATGCCAGCCCAGCACAGACTACGACAGACCCCTTCACAGCACGGTTCAGAACTGCAGCCAAACACACATCATTTTCTCCCCCATCCCCTAAAGGGACCTTCATTCAGATATTTGTAAATTCAGCCTCAGAAACAGCTAAGAAAAGTAAACTCCAAGCATAAAGAGAAAAAGTGGAAAAAAGAAAAAACAAGAGGGGTGGGGAGAAGACTTAAAAAGAGAATATTGACACCTGTTTTAACCTAAGAAAATGCGGAATCCACTGCTAGGAGCATTTTGTGCTAACGGTTGAAATGGGGTTGCACAATATACAGGAACTGACATATCTACAGATGTCACCATCCACGTAAAGAATATCTTCTGTTTGCAAGACCAAGTGAACCACCCTCTTCTCTCTATTTTTGCAAACAGAAGAGAACCACAAAAAGTGAGTATAATAAGCAAAAGAAAAACCGAGGGAATAAAAAGCCCTTACTTTGGCGTCTCTGATTTTCCTAAACTCTGATGCCAAACCAAACAGTATCACTGGCTTCGCTGCCTCGCAGTGCAGTGAGACAGAGCGAGCAGACCGCGCAAACCCAAGACACGTATTGCACAACTACGGCCCCAGCTCTAAAAGGTGGCATCTGGAACGTTCCCTGTGCCGCAGGCTGAAACGTAAGGGGGGACACAACTTTTCTGATACTCATCAAGCCCAATACTTAGCTACTGCCAAACACTGAAGTTACATTTCTGCACCTCCGGGGCAGCACAATTATTCTTTTAGATCAGGATTTAATCCTGGGACACTACTGCAAAAACAACGGGGGGAAAAGGCATCCTGAAACGTCTCGCACCTCCCTGGTGCAACTGTCAATGTCCATGAATAGGCCAGCACCAACGCCCACTTTGGCCCTATTTTAAATTTAAAGCAGTGAACGTCCAGAGACACTTTGCCACCTTAATCCTGGGAGCACATCATAGAGAAGTGGATAATATATCCAGCTTTGTCTACTGTTTGAGCAACAGGCTGAAATTTTTAACATTTTTAAGAAAATTCTTCCCAAAGAAAGAGAGGTGTAAGGGCACCATGTTCTGTCAGCTATTCTTTCAACAATTAAGAAATACTAAATATTGCCATAGATGTTTATACAACATCACATACAGAGGTAGAATGCTTACGTTGTTTTCAAAGCAGGCTGTACATTAAAAGTTACTTCTTGTCCACACACCTGGACACCACACAACCATTAAGGCCCTGAAATAGGGCTCTCTAGGCCCCCAACATCCACATTCTGTACATAAACCTTGCATCAAGTCTCCCACCTGCCAGTTTTAGATACTAGTTCGAAGCACCCCAAACAAGTCAAAACATCTTTTAAAGAGGTTGGAGGACCTCAGTGTCCCAATTTGTTGCAAAAGCCTCTGGTAAAACCTGAGATTTCAAGCAATTAAATTAAACTTGTAGCAACGTAGATATAACAAACGTCCTGCAAAAGTTTTCTGAACCAGGTGAATGTTCCCTTTTTTCTCAAATATGCAATGTCAATACCAATGAAACAACAGACCACTCAAGAAATGGATACATGTACCCAAGACGCAAGGCAGCACATGAAAACAGCACTTGTTTTCTAAGAATGCACCAAAATATCTTATTACTCACCTCAATTTTATCTGTTTTTGCATCTCCCCAGTAAAGCTTGTCTTTTTCAAGATCCAGTGCCAAGCCATTAGGCCAACCTAGGGAGGTGTTCACCAGGACTCTCCTTTCCGAGCCATCCAAATAAGCACATTCTATCTTTGGACTTTCACCCCAGTCCGTCCAGTACATGTAGCTGTAAAAATAGAGGGGAAACAGTCAATGCATGTAACATGCAAGACAAAAAGTGTCAAAACCTGTCCTGCTTTTGAAAGAACTTATTAACTTTCTGCTTCCCCAACTGCAGCAAACAAGCCAACTTTATACTGTCAGCACTGATTATAGTTCAAGTTTGAGCATTTAATAAATTAAACGATTGAAAATGTGCAGTGCCTCAACTCTTTCATAGTTATGGTGACGCTGAAGATGCCGAGAAAAGACAATTCAACCAAACACAATGTACAGGTTCACTGAAGAACACTCTATCTAGAAGTCACCTTTTATATACACAGTATTCAAGGGATGAAGCAAGGGAAAGTCAGTTTTTTCCAGTACATCTGACAAATAATACACACGTCTCGCAAGTTGCAGATTTTCAGTTTCAGGAGTCCATAAACGGGATCCAAAGCCCTATGACAGGGCTATCAATAAACACAAAACCTACCCCATTACAGGATTGAGCACTATTGCTCGAGGTTCATCCAGGTTTTCTGAGATAAGGATCTTCCTTGACGTCCCATTCAACCGAGTCACTTCAATGCGGTCTGTTCCAGTATCAGTCCAGTAAAGGTTCCTCGCCACCCAATCCACAGCAATACCATCTGGGTGGTTGATTTCTGTGGTTACCAGAGTCTGTGCTCCAGAGCCATCAAGGTAGGCTCGACGAATTGCCCGGACATCGTCATCAGTCCAGTAGATGTAGCCTTCCACAGGATCGTAGTCTATGGCAATTGCATGTCTGATGTTGTCTATCTGCAGAATGATATCCGTGAAATCCGGCATGTCCAGGGAAATCCTCCTCAAGTCAGTCCTTCTAGCGAGCAGCAAGACTTCTTCAGCACCTGGGGAGAAAACCATTCACGGGATCATTTCCTCTGCTGCCGATGTGAACAATTAAATATAGCACAGCAGGCTGGAACTGCCACTGCCACTGTAAGATTTCCTTAAAATATGGACATCAAACTTTCATTGAAATGTAGACTTGTCTGAGCAGGGAGTTATTTCTAATCAATTATTCTCAACCAGCTACTAGTACTGACACTCCTATTTCACAATGACAGCATCTTTCTCCCAGCCTCCTAAACTAACATGGAACACAACAATTTCTATTTAGACTCTAAAAAAAAAATACATGGGGGTAAGTCCAAATATTTCGCCACGCTGTACAGAATTCCAGCCAAACCTCCCACCAGCTGTATGTATCAGAGCATTAGATGTGGTTTTCACACACAAGCCCTACATAATAAATGACAACGGCTAACAAAAGACTTGAGCATTTTGTAAACAAATTACATTAACGATTTGCTCCAGACAGCCCAACAAGAAAGCAAGTCGCAACCACAGCAAGTATTTCTCATCTGGCCACAGCTGATGCCAAACTAATTCTAAGGCAAGGGGACTGTTGTTCTTTTCTCTCTGCTGTCCATCCTCCCCACTGCAAAGCGTCACTGCTTGTGGTAAGGGTGCCAAGCAACAAACTGGAGCACATTCCAAAGACAAATGGCACCTTCAGTGTCACCGCTCTGGCCACTTCTCTTATCAGTATAACAGGAGACACAGGAAAACATGCGGTTCCTTTACACATTTTCCCTGCGTTCACCCATGCACGCATCAGCAAAAAAAGAGCAATATGACTATGCGTCCTTTTCCTGCTCTGTTACTACATCGATCCTGTAGTATGCCAAGCAGTATGTCAGTCTGAAAACAGACAAGGAAGTTCTGTCATTCAGCAACATTCCAAACCTGGAAACTAGAGGGAAAGTCACTTGCCGCATTTCATCCAGACCAGCAAATTCCAGGAGGTGGTAACTTCCATTTCCCACCAACAGCCCGGATTGAATGAAAATGGCCAACAGAGGACATACCTTCTGAGCTCACTAAGAATAACAGAAATTCAAATCCTCATGAGAATATTCTCCTAGAAACAATTCTCACCTCGGCATGTGTATGGAGTCGTGGAGACTCAGAGGTTGAATCTACTGCACATCAAAACCAAATTCACATTCACTCTGGGAGCTGGACTGTGCTGCTATTTGCTTTTGGGTTTGAAAAATCAGAGCTTAGTCTCCAAATAATATCTCAGAAGCTCTGAAAAGACACAGTGCTTAGGCTGCAAGTGTGTAATAAAAGGACCTAGAACAGCAGTGTTGTATCAACAAGCAAACTTTGCTAGACAGCACAGAGGACACGGTTTGATTTGCACTTTCAACCACAATTCGCCGCAGCTCCCAAATGAACTGGTGCTGCCCTCCTCCCTTCCGTGGGCTGCTTGTTCTCACTCCTGCATTGCCCCTTCTCACACCCAAGCACAGTAACGACTCTGCGTTGCAAACCACACTAAAGAGCTAAAATACAAAACAAAAACTAACCCAACAGAAATAAAGCCATGAGTCTAGGTTAACAACCAGACCAGTTCACCGCAGAACTCCACAAACACTTGTGCTAGCACAGGGAGGGACTCCAGCAAGAACATTTTTTCCAGTCAGCATTTAGTGACAAGGTTTGATAACCACAGCATCAGCTGCACAAACAACCTGGGAGGGAAGGCTTGTGTAGAAGGAAAGCAACAAGAACCTGGAGCTCAAAAACCATATGAAAAAGGGAGGAGGGAAGGCCCATACATTCATAGAGTCACAGACTGGTTTGG
>NW_010237521.1:0-2545 GCF_000690775.1 Eurypyga helias | reverse complement strand
TGTCTCTTCCTGCCCGTTCTGGTTACAGCAGCTCGAGTTCTCCGGTCCCTTGAGAACTTGCAGCGCGTTTTCTGGTGTGGGAAGTGCGGGGACAATGAGCTGAGGAGGTTACCGCTGCTTGGGGGGAGGTGGGGGGCTGTGGGATCTGAGGAGAAACAGGAGACACTGGGAAACTCTACATCCTGAGCTCATTTCTTCCTTCCGTCATTAGCTGCCACAGCCCCCTCGGCTGGGAGTTAAATATATGTGCTGTTGGAGCCCGTGTTTTCCAGATCCACTCCACAGCTGTCTGGTAGTGCTGAGCTCTCCGGGGTGGAGATTCACTCGTCCTCTCCTCCCTGGGGGCAACGGGGAGCTCTGTTCCTGCCTGTCCCTGGAGAAGGGAATGCAGCCTGAGGGAGGATCTGCGGCAGTTTTGCTGGCAGAAGGGAAGTGGAAAGGCTGCTTGGTGCCTGTAGATAAGCTGCTCCGTAACCTTTTGGGAAAGCACTCGGGGAAGCTGGAAGAGTATTCTTCTGGCAAAAGCTCTATCCCTTCACAAGCATGGGATGCTGTGAAAAGGGTAGCGGGGGACGTGCTGAACTTGCGTGCAAGGTCCGAGGGAAAGTCGCTGTTGTAGGAAGGGCGGGGGGCAGCACCAGGGGGTTAGGTAAGCAGAAAACGGTTGGAGAGGTGGCACAGGGGAAATGTGGCAAAAGGGGACTGGTTGCAGATGTCTGTAGAAGGGGTGGGTTGTGCTCCGTGCAGACTGTCCAGTGCACTGTTCGTTAAATCCCATCGTACTTGAGCACAAACGCATGTTTCCTTTGCCTCAGGGGGTGAACCAAAACATGTCCCAACATCAAGAATCAGTTCAGTCATCCTGGATATATTATCTAATACACTGTGTACTATTATTTCAAGGTAGCGGAGGGATGGGCAAATGGGCCAAGGGCCTAGCATAGCCTTCACCTCACTGCGTGTAATTCTGGAGAAAGAAATAAGGGAAGATTGGTTCTTTTTCATTGTCTATCTTTCCGTGCTGCTCTCAAAATAACTGCCAGGTGCTTCTGGTGTGGTAAACCAGGAGGGATGTCAGCTGTGTGCTGCTGAAGCTGTTTTTTGGGGCTACTGATGCCTAGATGTGGCATGTGGAACAGCCCTCACCAGAGCCATTGACATTCAGATAACTTAAACCGCTCTGCAGAGGGGGGGGGCAGTTCAGTGATCGTTTTATGGGCTCTTTATGCACAAAGGCTTACTGCTTTCGATGTCCAAAAAGCACGTTTTAATCACTGTTAGGTCTTCCTCAAGACTAACTACAGTAACTACTGAGGAATTTATGAAGACAAGCAGCGGGGATCCCTTCCCTTCATCGAGGGATGGTGAAACATGGTGAAAAATGCGGCAATACTGTGGCGATTCCTGCGGAGAGCACGGGCTTTGTCACGTTGTCATCTTCCGTCCCCTCATCCCGACATCAGTCCAGTTACGTTAGAGATGGGCTTATGCCTGGTGTTCAGCACACTAATGAGGCAGTTTTGCCTTGGGTCTCACTTTGAACTGGAGAGTCTGTAGGAGAATTTGACACGCTGCGTAGCTCATGAAGGAAGGGTGAAGACAAACGAGGCTGCTGTAAAATGGATAGACTTAACATATTGAGAGGAAAAAGAAACCAGCACCAAGTGTCTTCCAAGATGCTGTATTTTTAGTGTTCGGCTTACACAGCCAGATGGCTTTAGCTTCTTGATGAACAGTGTACAGTACTAACAAAAGCCTGTTGAGGCTTTTGATCTCTTTCCATCTCTACCAGGAAATCACGTTTGAAATGTGGGGAAAGGAGGAGAAAAGTAGAACTGATCTCACTTCTAACTCATTTGAAACGGCTGTGGCTGATGGGGGACAGAGGGCAAGGGTAGGTATTTAATATTTATAATGGCTAAAGCAGTATGTTCGCAGGAATATTTCTTTGTGCGTGACTGGTTTTGAGCAAGCCGAGTATTCCATATTAAAAACAGGATTGAGCCTTTGAGCTGCACTCGTGCAGACAACTGCTAGCGGTGAGTTGTTTTGGGAAGAGGTATTCCCCAAACATGCAGCGTCTACAAGTGATGGCAAATCCAATTGCAGATATCCTGAGATATCTGGGAAGTGCCAGGCAGCTGTGGTCCAAGGTGCTAAACTCGGCACTGACTGTAACTCCTCAGGCATTTTCAAGTCCTGCCTTCACTGGTGCTGCCCAGTTCTGTGCTGTGCCCGTCTCCCACTCCACCCCTGCCCCAGGGGCCAGCCTCTCCCTGCTTTGCCAGCTTCTTGCTGATGGAGACACCTTCTCTATCTCCCCCCGCCCCCGCTCACCTTCTCAGCCAGGCTCAGCGATCTGAACCATGGTGGCTCCTGCCAGAGCTTTTCTCTGGACTGGGGATGCTGATGGGAGGGCCCGGACAAGATCCCTGGACAGGATCCTGGTAATGCCATCTTAGCCCTAAACCTGGGCTTAGCACCAGCCTCCACCCATCCTGGTCTCTTTGGCCTCACCTACTGTGACTCTGGCTGGACAGGCTGG
>NW_010237520.1:0-12359 GCF_000690775.1 Eurypyga helias | reverse complement strand
AGCGTGTCCAGGGAAGGGCAATGGAGCGGGCGAATGGTCTGGAGCACAAGTCTGGTGAGGAGTGGCTGAGGGAGCTGGGAGGTGTTCAGCCTGGAGAAGAGGAGGCTGAGGGGAGACTATCACTCTCTACAGCTCCCTGAAAGGAGGGTGCGGAGAGGTGGGGTTGGTCCCTTCTCTCAAATGACAGGACGAGAGGAAGTGGCCTCAAATTGTGCCAGGGGAGGTTTAGATTGGATATTAGGGAGAATTTTTTCACTGAAAGGGTTATCAAGCACTGGAACAGGCTCTCCAGGGCAGTGGTTGAGTCAACATCCCTGAAGGTATTTAAAAGATATGGTGGTGCATGTGGTTCTTGAGGACATAGTTTAGTGGTGTCATTAGCAGTGTTAGATCATCAGGTTCAACCATTAACCTTAAAGATCTTGTCCAACCTAAACAATACTGTGATTCTAATAGTTGACCAACAGCTTGCCAATCTAGATCTATGTTAATTTATCTGGTCCTTAAAAGCATAAGGACAAGGACACTAGCAACATGATTTTTTTTTTTAACATAGATGTGTGGATAGCTAAGAAAACCTGGTTGAGCAGTGCTGAGCTTGATGTGTGAGATGTCACCTTTGACCTTTGTTTTTATTCTTAACACTTACATTTTTGTGCGTAGATTTTGGGGGGTTTCTGTCAAATTACAGTTAATTGTATTAACATTTGAATACCAGTTCAAGCCAGTACAGCTTGCATTTTTGTGGTTTAAAAACTGACAGCTAATCAGAAGGAGCAAAATCAAATCCAAGTTAGTAATGGAAAGAGAGATTAAAAGGAACGTCTGCTACCATGTGTTCTTTAAGATCAGATTTTGAAGTTCTGTTCTCTGAACTGACTTAGTCATCAGAAAAGTGTTTTTCTTAAAAGAAGCATAAGAACCCAGAAGATCTTGAAGTGTATTATATTCTTATGTAAAGTAGTCTTATTTACTGTCTTTTTTTTTTTCCTTCGCTAGGATGACTGCCTTGTGAAGGTATGGTACAATACAGACAATTGGCGATCAGCTGTAACACCACCTGGCACAAGTCCGGAAAAACAAGCAAAAGAAGTTGATTTTTCATTTGTGTATTTGGCTCATCCTCGATCAGTAAATGCATTTTCATGGAGGAAGACCAGTAAATTCATGCCACGGTGAGTAGTTCTAATAGCCCGAGTTTTGTAAATTGCCCAAAACCCCTAAAACTGTACAGTGTTCCCAGCTGTGTGGTCAACAGTCACACAAATTGTACAGTTCAGTTAATAACTGGGTTTGTGCACCTTGTATATTTTTTTGCCTGTGTTGATACAATTCCTTCACACTGAAGTTCTTGAGAGGGTGGTAAGCATCCTCTGACCTGGGAAGGAGCTAGAATGATGAGTCCCACAGCCTGGCTTAGAGATTGGACTAACTGTTGATTCAGCACTTGTGAAAATACTTCTCTTTGTATTATTTTCAGTACACTGTTTTGAATGACCATCCGTTCATTTGATCTCAGCTTGTTCCTCTGTTTCTGTCCTTATGGAATCACAGCGATTCAAAAGTCTTGTCGCTTTGTCATCTTTCTCAAACATTCACATATTTCCACGTCTTACAATTTCTTTACCTAGGACAAAACCAGAACTCTGTCAGAAACAGTATCTGGAAATTGAATTAAAATGATCGTTTGGAATTTATATTTTGGGTTTGATTTATTTGGGGTGGGTGGGGGTGTCCTGACTATTTCTAAATGGTCTGTCCCTAGTTTTTGCCAGTAATTCAGATCTGAAACTGAAATAGCATTAGCAATTTTGTGTCCTGCAACCGTCTTTTTGTCATTATTCCAAAAGGCAGCCGTTTGAATTCTGCATACCTTTTTGTGTTTGAGCAAGTTTATGCTGTCTTTTATACCAGACAAGACTCTTCGTAAAGCAGCTTTGAAGATTCACCTGCTCCGTGATGCCTGAGGCAGTTTGCTCTTGGGCAGTCCAGTCATATATTCCATGTAGTTTTCAAGTCTTAGTTAAAACTAAATTGTGAACTCACATGAACTGTAAACATGATGGTCTGCGTATTTTTTTCAGTGCTTAGTTTATGCTAATTGGATTTTTTGGATATAGATGTAACACAAATTGTGTTTGGAAAAATACTAATTAAGAAAAATCTATAATTTTAAATTGGCTGTTTTATTCCTGGTGTTACCCTGGTTTCTCTGCTTTGGGTATATAATTTTCTAAGTGCTGTATGGCAGTAAGGTCATGGGAAATTGAGAACAGGTGTCCAGAATATTATTAGCTATTTATGTGAAGGACTTTAAAAAGAAAAACGGTATTTTGCTCTTCCAACTATGAATAACTCCATAAACTGAAATCCAGGATTTGGTGGTGCACAGCTGTATAATGAAGTTTGAGGTAATTTGTATTCAGGTACTTAAATAGATGTGAGAGCCTTTCTTTGCATCATTCATTTTCCTAAGAATGTGTTTTTGAGTTTTTCTTTCCTTAGTGTCTTTAATCGGTGCAAGTCTGAAAACTGATAACGGAATGCTGTTCTGTACTGCTGCTTTATTTGGATGATCTATGGTAATAAGATCATCAAAATGATGATCTATGGTAATCACACCTTAAATTTTCTTTCATTAGTGGTGCTGTCTGCAATGTACTCCTGACGTGCTGTAAGGATAATGTTTGTCGTCTCTGGGCGGAGACTTTGTTACCCAATGACAGTCTGTTGTATGGTGGAGGATACAGCAATTGGAGTGAAGCAGTGAACTTCACAAATAACTTCAAGAGAAATACGTCAAGTAAGGAAAAAGTGCAAAATGCTTTAGAGGTAAGTAGTGATGGTGAACGGTGAGAAAAGACACACGTACACATGTAATTTTAGACAGGATTCTAATTAGTAACTTGTTTCTTAAGCTGAAATGCATTAGACCACAGATATGTGTAAAATCTTACAAAAGAGTGAGTTTACTTGAAATCTTCCTGAGGAAGTCTAAGCTCACAGGCGTCATGCTGAGCTTTCACGTCAGGAGACGTGCTGCTCTTATGGCACAGCTGCCTGTTCTGCTGTGGTGACTGAAGAAAAGTGCTTGGCAGTATCTGGTTCACAGGGATAGGAACATTATGGAGCACAGACTGTATATAGGTTGTGTGAAACGCAGTAACGATCCTGCCTTAAAATGTAGGGTAGGGGCTCACTTGTTACCTCTGAAGTTGTGGGGTGTTCTCCAGCTTCTACAACTGAAAAAGCAGTGATAATATGAAGGGAAGAAAGAAAGCTTTTGTGGCCTTTCTGCTGTGGTCCTCAAGTAGAGCAGACTGCTTGTAAGCTGTATCTCTAAGGCAGATATTCCTCACTGGATAGTATTTTCTAACCAGCGGGAAGCAGGGGCAGGTGAAGCGTTAACAGACTCCTGCCAAGCTGTATGGAGAGTATGTGGGTGTTGTGCTTTTCTCTTAATGGGGTGATCTATTTAGCGTGCTCATGGTGCTTTCTTAGCACATGTGGCATGGTTGAAAAATAATGACAGGCTGAAAGGCACAGCAAAGATCAGTAAGATACAGAGGATAGCAAATGAAAAGGAATGCCAAGAGCATAATACCATCCTTAACACAAATTGTCTCCTGTCTTCTACCTTTTGGTGCCTGTATGGATATCTACAGCACAGTGGGCTTGAATGGTACAGCAAGACGTTTTAAAACTGGCCCTTATGGTGGAAGCCTACTTTGGATCTGTCTAATCACATCCGGAGTACTGATCCAGTTTTTCAGCACCTGAAATGAGATTATTCAGATTTGCTGCTTTGTTCAGAATCTTGAATGAGCATGGTATACGTTTATGAAACACAGCAGTGTTTTTTGTTTAAATGTAAAAACTGTATGAACATTGCCTGCACACTGAAATATGGAGCAGTTACTATGTCAGGGTGCTGTATGGGCCTTAATACAGGAATCTGGAATCTCTACTGCAGAGACAACCTGAACAGTGTAATTCTTGCAAGAAACTCCACTGGTGCTTTTAAGTAGCTTTTAAATTGAAAAAAATAATTCCCTAGTATCTAGAAAACCACTTACAGATGAAATCTGCTTTTTCTTTTTGAAAGGAATTAAAATGACACCTTATTCTTCATGCAGTTAAACCTGAGGCACTTCAGACGTGGAAGGAGGCGGTCAGGTGCAGTTGTAGCACATACTGGGTATGCTCCACATCAGCAAGATCCCCATGAAGTTCACAGAAACATCCCTCCTCATGCAAATGCACTCTGTCACTTCCATATTGCTGCCAGTATCAATCCAGCCACAGGTGAGAAGTGTGGTAAACCCTTGCTTACAGGGTGAGCTGCAGTTTCTTTTAGGTCTGTATTGTCTGTCAAGCTTAACTGGCTCAAATGTATTTATACAGTATTTATATGATCATGCAAATTTACTAGCATGTTGGTTTCATTTAGTGCATGAAAGAACCTTCTACACTGCTGAAATGGCTTGATCAAATTTCCCCTACAGTAATCCTGTCTCTCATTTTCGGTCATCTTTTAACAGAGATTCACAGTGGTCTGAGATGAAAAAGGCCAACTATTTGTCACTGGAGTTACAAATTTACTGGATATTGTGTATCATACTGAGAGCACACTGATAAATCAAAAATTTTCAAGCTTCTTAAAGTGAGCACCTGACACTGTGTCTGAAGTAACCACACTTCCCTGAGGTTCTGTTTCCAAACCAAGCAAAGCATGCCTTCATCTGTGTTCCACAGACTTTATTGTTCTCTTGCACTCTAACAATATGTTGTTAGCATTAAGGAAAATCCCCTATAGTTGCTAATATTTCTGTCTCCACAGTTGTTCGTGTATGCTGAAAATGAAGCATGTGTCTGCTCACTGAAAAACTGAATAGAAATGCAATATTGAATGGCCTTTTAAGGTTTTGCTGCTGGGATGTGATTTCCTGTGTCTAGACTTGATGAACAAACGTATTATGTACTCCTTTTCTTAAATTAGTTAAGCTCTGACTTATAAATAGTATTTTTAGGTTTCTTTGGTTGTTGTTCCTACTGACCCTTGTTTGAAAGACCCATTTTGGCCTAAAGGCGTTCATGCTTAGTTCTTATTTGTAAGTGTACAGTCTCTGGTATGAAGAACTGTTGGTTTCCATTACCACTGTTGGGCTAAGCATGCTGTAAATACTTTCTCCTGTAAGATAACAGTTAGTCTTCACCTTTTGTAGTATTGGTTCGTATTTCTTTTAACAGATGTGACTGGAATCACATCCAGCCTACCAGAAGGAAACTTCTGGCAGTATTGTGCTGTACCATCAATGCTATCCTGTTTCTATGGGAAATGTCTCCAGTCATTACATGTGTTACTATCCCATGTCGTAAAGGAAAACTTCTCCAAAGCCTCCTGGAGATTTGTAGTTCTCCTCTCTGCATTTCTGCATCTTCAAATTGCACAAGGAACTAGCTAACCTTTTTGTGTGGCTGGCACATAATCTTTCACTATCTGGTGGTTTTGGGTTTTTTTTTTTTTTTACATCTACTCTTAATGCACTTCTCTCCTTGTTTGTTTATGCATAACTAAGTAAACTTTCATTTTGTTTTTGATAGTCTTTGCAATATAAATGTGCCAAACTCACAGAATGGGCTAAAAATAATTTTGGAAAAGAATGATAAAAGATTTTCCTAGGTACCTACCACTCTACTTGTCTTGGGCCTTTTCAATCTTGTGTTCCTTCTGTGTTATCTGTATTAATACTGCTTATCTTGATGCTGTCTTTTGAGTCACTTGATCTTTAATTCAGTGGATTGGAGGATAATATGGTGTTTTTTAATGCAGAACCTCTGTTGGAAGTAACTTTCACATCTTAAATCTTAATTTGAAGGAATATCTGTTCTCCCTCACAGTCAAGTACTTAAGTACCTCAGTCTAACCAGATTCTCTAAGTAGTCCTTTTAGTTTTCCCTTTTAAAATTAAATTTTATCTAAAAACCTAATTGTATTTCCTTTCATTTAATTTAAACCAAATCAATTTATAATCTCTTACTTGAAAATTTGCCCTTATTACAACATTCAGAGTACTTGATAAAATCAACTAAAGCCAAAGCAGCTTTCTCTGTCTTTCACTTCACTTCTTGAAGAACCATAATGTTGACATATATAAGAATAAATGTATTTTTAATTTTTATTGTATTTGTGGTGTTAATTTTGAAACTTATTTCCTTATAGCAACAAAATCCTTGAGACCTTTTATACTAGAGTGTCACTTAAACTGGTATTCAGCCTGGATGGAATTTGGTGAAAGGAATAAGCAGTGGCTGTTAGAACTATCTCTAGGCAAATCCAGAAAAAGTTACTGAATCCAAAGACTTTAGAACTTTTCTGGAAAGTGTGAATGTGATCTATGAAGCAAATAGAAATTCACTAATTTTTTTGTCCAGAGCTGAGCATTGGGTAGAAGTCGGTACTTTCGAGACAGAAGAATGGGGGAAAAACAAGTTTGGTTTAATTATCTTTTTATATATACTCAAAGTACGTAGATTTATAGTCTAATGTGAAAAGTCATCTTTCTAGTTCACCACACCTTCATGTTTACTGTAGCTTCATCTTCCAAAGAGAGGACAACAGAATGCTTTCCTCCAAGTTCTGTTTTTGCCAAATGTATTACAGTATTTTTGAGACTGGCATTAATTGGCCTTTTTAGGAAGACAGACTGTGTTTCTTAAATACTGTGCTCCTCTTTCCCCCTTCCTTGTTGTATCCTCTCCCCACGGCAAAATTTCTGGTAGTTCTGGTGGTCCTTTATTCCATCTGTGTACTCTCACTTGTTATTTTCTTGGACTGGAGTGGAGGGTAATTCAAAGCCATCACTGGCTTTAAAAAAACCAAACCAACCCAAACGCCAAAATTGGTTTATAAAGTATTTTATCTCCCAGGGCATGGAATTTCATTAATGCTGCATAAATAGGGAGGAGGGTATGAGAATGTATATGGAGAATTAAGTGCAGATTGAGCTTTTAGCATGTTGCTGTATGGCTCATTTAAGGAAACTGCCGTAAACCACCTAGCTGCTTTTTATCCACAATTAATTTAGATGATGTTGCTCTGCAGCAGTCTGATACTTACTTTGTAAGTCACTCACTTTGTGTTTACTGCTTTGTTTCTCACGGCCACCTGGCACATCAGATACCATCATAGGCAATGTGAAATAATAACGGGATCTATAGGAATTGGAGATCCTGGCTTTATGTGGTGGTGTTACAGAGGACATCATTTGGTCACTGCTGGTTTTAGCTAGTGTAAGCTCTGTCATGCGTGGTTCTAGATGCCTGTGTATACTTCCTGCAGCCTCCATTGTGCACTAAATGTTTTGTGCATACCAAAGAGCCCTCCTGTGTAGCATCTCTTCTGGTAGCAGTCAAACAACTTAATACTGAACGTAGATGATGGTGGTGAAAGGAATGACAAGTGGTAATGCACTGTCTTTTTTTTTTCCACAGTAAAGTTTCTGCTTAAAAACAGTTTTTCTGAAATAATTTTTTGACCAAACTACTTTAATTTTCAAAAATATCCCATGTTTTTCTGGTAGATATTCCTCTACTCCCTTCTATCACATCTCTGAGTCTTGGTGAAAATGAAGACAAAAGTGGACCTTTTGTTGTGCACTGGCTAAATAACAAAGAACTTCATTTTACCTTATCCATGGAAGTATTTTTGCAACAGCTTAAAAACAGTTTTGAACATCATTCTCCTGAGATTAACACGGAGGAGTCTAATCAAATGGATGGCAGATCAGAAGAAGGTAAAAGTCTTATCGTAGACAAATGAGTTCCGTTTTACAAAGTAATTTGTAATGTTTTTTTCAAGTCACATAAGAGTCAGGGAACTTGACATGTAAGGGTACAGAAAAATTACAGTGGCATTTCTATCCATTTCCTTTCCTTACATGGCAGGTACCTAAGTGACTTAAAAATCTGTATCTAGAAATTCTGAATCCGTTTATGGTTGTTCCAGATATCCTGAGTTAAAACTACATAATAGTAATGTGTGCCTAAGTAGGGCTGACCTGGAGGCCTTTGCATGAAAGTGTGTTATTTCAGCTTTTTTAAGGAAGCGGATGTAACTTTAGAATTAAATGTTGGTTTGTGTTTGTTTGTTTGTTTGTTTTTTACTTAATATTAATGTATACCTAGTGTATAAATAGACATATTTTATGACAATATAGTCAATTTAAATATATACAGCTTGGAGGTGACTGCTGTTGTTCTGCCTATGCATGCAAAAATGTATATAATTTTTGAAGGTGGAGGGAGTACTTAGAATTGAAGTGCAATATAAACTATTCGGGTTAGCCATTGGCTGAGGCCCACTAGAGGATTTCTGGTCAAAATTTAAATTTGTGCTTATATGAGTGGCTTATAAAAGGCCTGAAAGTTGCTCCAGTGCCTGAATAACACTGCTTGCTATACTTTTGCTTCTGAATATAATACATGTATGTGTGTGTTCTAGAAGCTGATGAAAATGGAGATGAGCAAAAAGGAAACCAAGAAAAGAAGGAACTGGGTGATGAGAAAACTACTCCAAATTCAAGCCTTGTTCCTCTATCTTCTGCTATTATTGATCATGAAATTGAAGTACTACTGTCTGAGTGGAATAAAAATGCTGACATGCTATTCAGTATACATCCTATGGATGGTTCACTGCTGGTATGGCATGTGGACTGGCTAGATGAATACCAGCCTGGCATGTTTCGTCAGGTGCAGGTACTTTATTTTTTCTGGTTTATGCATTGTTGTTCAGTGAGAAATATGATGACGAAATAACTTCTACTGCTTATTCTTTCTCTCTTTCTTAAAATTTCAGGTGTCATTTGTCTCAAGAATTCCTGTTGCATTTCCAACGGGTGATGCAAACTCTCTTTGCAGAAGTATAGTTATGTATGCTTGTACCAAAAATGTGGATTTAGCTATTCAACAAGGCAAACAAAAGCCTCCTGGCCTTACACGTTCTTCATCTATGCTTATCTCTTCTGGACACAGTAAATCAAGCAACAGTTTAAAACTAAGTATCTTCACGCCCAATGTCATGATGATTTCCAAACATGCAGATGGGTCATTGAACCAGTGGCTTGTGAGTTTTGCTGAGGAATCTGCTTTTTCAACTGTACTCAGTATTTCACATAAATCCCGATATTGTGGTCACCGTTTTCATCTTAATGACTTGGCTTGCCACTCAGTATTACCACTGCTGCTTACAACCTCACATCACAATGCTCTAATTTCACCAGATGTTGAGAATGCAAAACTTGCAAATGATTCTTTAAAGTCTCAGGAATCACCACTAAGACTTCAGAGTAGAGGCAATGCAAATGTCACATCCCAGGATCCCAGTGCGGTTTACAGTGAACTTATTCTTTGGAGAGTTGACCCTGTCGGGCCTTTGTCCTTTTCTGGTGGAGTTTCTGAACTTGCTCGGATCAATTCTCTCCATGTTTCAGCTTTTTCTAATGTTGCATGGCTGCCCACACTCATACCCAGCTATTGCCTTGGTGAGTGTTGTTTCCTGATTTCTGGAGTGTTCTAGAATAAAAGTAATATAACCTGATATTACTATTAAATAGATAAAGTAGATATACTTGAATGCATTAGAAAAAAATGTTATTAAGCATGGGTCCTCTATCTCACAAATTTCCAAGCTGCTGACACTTGGAAATTGTTTATTCCTGTGTAAAGAATTGCCGTGTTCTTCTGCCTCCTTTTGTGTATTTCATGCTTTGGGACCTGGTGCAGTAAAGATCATAGATACTGGTGCATACTTCAGATTGAGTTGAACACGTAAAAGTAGAGGTGGATTTTGCTCTGGTTTGCAAATGGGGTTCTCATTTCCTTTCATATATTTTGATTTTGTTGCTGAGCCCAGCATTAAACTTTGTAGTTCTTGCTTCTCAATAGAAGTTAATGAATTATTCTTATACTATATTGTTTTCTTTCATAACTTCAAAATGCCTCTTGCCCAAACAAAGGGAGCAAATTGGTGTTTGTATATTTGAGCACTTTTTTCATTCTTATTTTTCAGGTGCATACTGTAATTCTCCAAGTGCCTGCTTTGTGGCTAGTGATGGACAGCATTTGAGATTATATCAAGCTGTAATAGATGCTAAGAAACTTTTGTGTGAGCTCTCCAATCCAGAAATTTCTGTAAGTGAAAAGCTGTCTCAAGTTTTTGGAGGTTGGAACTTTAGTGGCACTGGTTTCAGACTTGTTGGTAACTGACAGAGCTGGTTGCTGAGGATTTCACAGATTATGGTGTCTTAGCTCTGCTTGAAAAAACAGATATGGTAAAGCTTTTTAGCATTGTAGCCATACTGCTTTCCATTTAATTGCAGTTCTGCATATGCAGGCAGGTTAATGTTTGGTTGGGAAATACCTCGGAAACAGTTGCACTACAGGGAGCGATAACAGAGCAACAAACTGTGTGCGTACATTGTCCGTCCTAAGGAAAAGTTGAGACAACAATGCAACGTGGGGAAGGGACAATGAACTGCTGAATGAGAGGCTTTACAGATGTTCTCTTCACCTTTTGGCCACTGAAAATAATGTGACTCTTGGTAAAACGGGGAATGTTACTTGTGTTCTTGTTGGATTTCAACCAGTGTATATTTAATGCTTTAGTTAACATTTGCTTAGTGATGTTTCACCTACCCTAGCAGACTGTGCCTCAGAAATGCACAAAATAAAGTTAACAAGACCATTCTCCTGACTCTGTTTAAACAGAAATACGTTGGTGAAGTTTTTAACATCATAAGTCAGCAATCTACAGCTCGCCCAGGGTGTATCATTGAGCTGGATGCCATCACAGAGCTTGTAAGTTCTTCCGTACTAATTTTATACCACAATTAGCTTGATTAGAAGTGTTAATAATGGAAGCTATATCTGTAGCTCTCAATCAGGTAAAGACCAGATATTTAAAGATTGTTTCTGACGTGTAATTGCTTTTGGCTTCATAGTACCTGTAAATGAAAAGAATGAGAGTAATCAAGGTGCACATTCTTGAAAAATCTTTTTCATTGAATTGCATAAATTATCAAGTTAAAAGCTCCAATGTTAGAGAGCAGTCATAAACAGTACACTCCATGATGTTCATGTCTTGTGTGTTTTCACTTTCTTAGCATGGCAGGAAAACACAGTTATTCCATGTTTTTCAAGAAGACTTCATTTTAAATAACCAGGAGAAGGATATGCTTGAAAAGAACAACAATTTATCAGACTCTGGTAAAAAATTTCTTTTTCATAGAACACTGAATACTAAGTACTATGTTTTTACTTCCACAGAGGAAAGAACTCTCATATATAGCTCATATATAGCTTTTGGTATTTTAAGGTCAAATACTTCATTTCATATCTTTTATGTACCAAAGAAGAAAATCCAGTCTAATGAAACGCAAGGGTGTTTCACTTCCTTTGACTGGAGTGCAGCCAAATTTTACATAACGTATCTTAATCACGAGATGATACCCATCATGTATTAAGCATTGCAGTGCTGGTACCTTTCTTAAATGAGGGGGAAAGGGTTTTAGATATAGAGCCTGTAGCTGTAGTGTATGACCTGGGAAAAGCTTTTTGCATATGTCCATGATGGATGTTCATCCTTTTACATCAGCTGAATCGTGCTTCTCAGGCCTTGCATGGTATAATAAATGACAGGCCAAACAAATCCAAAACACAACGATAAAATGGAATACTGTGAGTAATGTGTGGATTTGTAGCTCTTAGGGCACATCTGAACTGCTCTGGAATAAATGTCCAGTTTTCCTTGGTGAAGTGTGTCAGAGGCTGTGTATGTAAGCATCTCAGTTAGGTTTTGCACTGTTCCAATGAAATAATCTGGGGAAAAAAGGGTCAGACTAAAGTTTGTGATACAAAGCTATCTACAGTAGTAAAGGGAATGCTGAATAAAAGGAAGCAAAGTTGTGGAAGAGTTTCAAAATGTTGAATAATAACTTGGCGCTCAAAATTTATTTTTGTTAGAAAAAAGGGAGATACCTAGGAAAATATTACCTGAACTGTATTATACATAGGATCAAATCTGAATTAACTGTTTCTAATCAAGTTAAGCGATTTAGAGTAATGGAGATTATATATGAAATTGCCAACACAACTCTTAATAAAGGTCAAAAACCACAAAGGAGATGTTGAAAATTAGCAACAAAATAGAGGTCAAAAAGAAGTGTTACTGTACAGCATAGTTTGCTGTATGTTTGTATCTTGGGTATGATACACAGAAAGGACTTTGAAAGAATTATGGAAGCTATTTGATCTTAAAGGACGTATCAAAGAATGCTTTGGGTTCCAACCCCCCTGCCATG
>NW_010237519.1:0-3432 GCF_000690775.1 Eurypyga helias | reverse complement strand
ATGGGCGAGGGCAGCTTCTCCTCAGGCTGCTCAGCGAGGGGATGAGGGTGTCCTCCGGCGCCTGGGGTGCTGGGGCTGCAGGGAACAGAGCCCCGAGGGGCGCGGGCAGCTCTCGCTGGCACCGGGAGCTCCTGGCTTCAGTGCCAGCACACAGACCCCCCCAAACAGAGCTTGCCACCGGCTCCTGGGAGGGACCTCCGTGGCACTGGAGATGCAAAGGATCACGAGCACTGCTCCTGGAGTTGTCTGCTCTCGAGCAAAGCTTGCTTCAGATTTCCCTGGGAATCTCCTCTTTGTACAGGAGAAGGTGGACATGAAGCCAAACCGCCGCCCTGGTGCAGAGGGGCCCGTTCAGGCTGGGTGACTTGAGCAGAGATGCTCCAAACCCATCAATCCCACCGCAGGCAGCATGCGGAGGAGCCTGTGGGATCCTTATTCTCCCCAGGATAAAGTAGGTTCCTCTACTAAGGAATTAAACCCCCAGGGAAAAGACAAGCTCTTTGGGTGGCAGGAGCTGCAATGCCTTTAAAACCATCCTTTGGGGTGAAGAAGGTGAATTCTTTGCGATTTTGGGCGGCTAGAGCAGAGGGGCAGCACTTACCGCGGCACTGACGTGGCCAGCTCTTCCCTGGGATCCTGCTGGGCGAAGGAGCATCCCTGGAGGGTGACGTGGCCCAGCCCAGCCCAGCGCCTGATGCAGAAGGAAAGAGCCGTTTGGTCGTACAGGTTCAGCCTGATGTCCTGCAAGTCTACGGCGGTGAAACCACCCAATGCGCTTTGCAGGAAGCTTTCCTCGTTCAGCTCGAACAAAAAATGGAAAGTGTCCAGCTCCGTAACCTTCGGCGCTTGGCTGGGATGGGAGATGCCTCTGTGCTTCCCCTGGAGCCACCTCAGCAGATCTTCCCTGGCTCGTGGTGAAATTCTGCACCCCATGATTTTGTCCACGGACTCTATCGATTTTTGGCTTACCAGACCAAAGAGGAATCGCACCGTGAAGTTCAAATCCTTCCTGGACTCGCTGTAGCTTTCCAGTAACAGACTCAGGTCCTTCGTGAGAGCGCCTGAGCTGCCGACCGCCTCCTCCTCGTCCTCCAGAACGTAAGACATGGCCGCGAAAAACTCCTGGAGGTGCAGGTGGGTGAAGCTGTAGACAGTCCCGTGGTCTATGCCTTTCCTGGAGATCTCGTTGAGGAAGAGGGGGAGAAGGTCCGGCTGGTTCAAGCCACGGTCCTTGATTTCCCTCTCCTCGAAGAGGACCTTGTGCTTCCAGATGCCGTTGGCAGCCAAGGAGCAAAGTTTGTGCAGGAACCGCCGGAGGTCCTGCGGGTTGTCCCCCCCTCTGCACTTCATTAGCCAGGAGAGGTAAAACATGCTCATCTCTGTGGTGGCTTTAGAGCACTCGAGGAGGTTTTTCTTCTTGCAAAGCTCTTGTTTGAGGATGGTGCAGACAGTCCAGCTCATGGCGGGGATGACGCACAAGCTGTAGAGGATCTCGTTGCCTCTGGCAAACCTGAAGGCCGCGTTGGCTTTATTGTCATTCTCAAAATACCTGTGGAAATACTCCTCCCTCATGGCTGCCGAAAATCCCAGTATCTCTGCGTAATACTCCCCATCCAGGCACCGCCCCAGGCTTTGAAGAGCCGTTGGTCTCGTGGTGATGAGCAAGGAGGACTCGGGAAGAACAGTCCTCTGCAACAAGCTCATCAGGGTGGTTGCCAGCGGCTTCACTTCCCTGGGGTCAGAGCTCAGCTCATCTTTAGACTGATCCAAGGAAAATCCCAGGGCCTCGAAGCCATCCAAAATGAACAGGATCTTCTGATCATCCAGGATCTTCCCAGCTGGCATTTGCTTGTGAGGGCAGCACTCTGAAACCAGGTCTGCCACGCTCGCTTCCTTGGTAAGGGCAAGGCCTTTGCAGTCTATGCAGAAGACGTAGTCAAACTGCGCGTCGAGGTTCCCCTCCACCCACTCCACCATCACCTTCCGGACCGTCATTGTCTTCCCCATCCCCGGGGCCCCCACCAGCACCACGATCTGCGGTGGCTGCCCATCTTCTCCAGGTTTAAACAGCGTCTGCGCGGTGACGGTGGCCGGTCCGTTGCCGGCATCGACGCATCCGTTGCTGGCGCCCACAGGTCCATGCTCGCCTCCGCGCTCGCTGCGAGGTTTCCTGGTGATGGTCAGGTCGGTGTAGCGGCTGCTGATGGTTGTAGCGGCTGCTGACGGACAGGCTTTCCCCGAGGCAGGAGTTCACTTCTTTGTACCGTCGGAACCCCCTGGCCATGTGCTCTTTGTATTTCCGCCTGTACTCTGTGCCAGCAAGAAGCAGAGTCAGTCCCCAGCACAGCCAGATTCCCGAGAAGCCCCTAACCAGCCCGACCGCTCCTGACGCAACGGGACACTTGTCTCAACGCTTTCCTGAGTCTGGCAGAGCAATAAGGGTATCGTCTGTGAGAATTTTGGGCCTCGGGTCAGTTGGAAGGGTCCTTCTCCTCTCCTGGGTCCCCCCATCATCCTCATTCCCCCAACCCCTGTTCTAACCCCCCTGCGATCCTCATCCGCCCTGGGAGAAAATGCAATTGCCTGGAGCCACCCTCTGCCCCTCTCTGCTCGTGTCCCTGGGGCTAAAGGCACCATCCCTGGGCTCCCAGGGGTGTCCTTAATCCCCATCCCGGGAGGAAAGGATCTGCACAGCTGCTTGCCAGGCGGTGCCAAGAGCAAGAGGCTCTTCTCCGGGAGCAGAGGGAGCCTGGCAGTAAGTGGGGACAGCAAGGGAGAGGGGGGTGGTGGTGTCACTACACTTTGTGTTTGCAGGCTCCCTGGGAAACCAAATCCTGCTCTCACCAGGATCACTCAAGGGAAAAGAGACCAAGTAAAGCAAAATTTGCTCCGGCTCCCTACCTTTCACCTGCTCATCCAGGAGTTTCTCCGCCAGGTCCCTCTGGTCCATCTCTCTGAACAACCTGATCGCTACCTCCGTCGCAGCGGCTTGGCTGTGGTTCTCGCCCGTGCAGCTAGCAAGCACTCAAGGGTGGGCGGCCTTCACCGTCGAATCCTTGGGAATATTCTGTTCTCCTTCCGCAGGAACCTCTGATAACTTCGTCTTAAACTCCTGGAATTCTTTAGGTGTGAGACCCTGCAGCGCTTGGAAGAGACCGGCTAACGCATGCTCTTCCCCTGCCATGGCGGGAGGTCACCTGAAACACCAAAGGTTAGAAATCCCAGCTATGCCGTGCCAAGAGGTTTTGGAGCTGGAGTTTGTCCCAGAGAGCCTGTTTATTCCTGTGCTGGAAAGGCCGGGGACTGTCACCCCAGCGTGGCAAGGTCACCAGGGCTGCAGGATCCGGCACGGTCGGGATGTCCCCCCTGAGATGGGGCACAGAAAAAAGCACCACGGGGGCTTCCAACCAGGCTGCAGTTTCATAGAATCAT
>NW_010237518.1:0-8569 GCF_000690775.1 Eurypyga helias | reverse complement strand
CAAACCAGTCTGTGATTCTAAATGCCTAAGGCACTAATTCAGAAATGCACTGACACTTCATGGTAAGATAAGAAAAAGCCTTCAAGACAACACAGTTGTGTTCTTCATTGAAAACTTATACTAAACCCTGGACAAAAACAGCAAGAGCAGAGTAGGAAAGAAATTTAAAGCAAAACTTGATTTCCACTACTGCTGCCACACGACAGAATTTTTCCAAGTAGACCTGTATGCTGGGTACACTAACAGGTTGCAAGTGTGTGGGCACATGTGTCTGCAACCAAGTGAGCTATGCATAATATTTATGAGAATTTGTATATTTCTATATGCAGTTATGTTACTATAGTAATATGTATTATATTTATGAGAATTTATGTACTGAAATATTATTGCTGTAGCTTAAAAAACTTCTATGTGTCCACCCTACCACAACAGGGCTGTCCTGCGCTTGCTTCAGGGGAAGACAGTCTTCTGACAGATGGGTTTTAACTTTCTCATAAATCCCTTCTAGGAGGGCATGTGAGAATTTCTGTGGAGTAATATTTATCAGTTTTTGCAGACTCGCCTCCCTGTTTCTGGAGTATCCTGCTCTGAGTTTGATTGATGGAGTTAATTATTGTGCCAGCATTATCTCCCAGCAGCAGTACAACTCTCTGCATAGCTTCTTGTTATCATGGTTATTGAGTTGGTATCGACAGTCCAAGGACCAACAAAAAAAAAGCAATTTTCATGTCCTCAGAATGTTAAAAATATAAAGACATTTCTCCTGCTCATGGTCAACCTTTAAGACACTCTCTCTCCTTCCAGAGGTCTTAAATACTATATTTCTAGTAAAGTTGAAAATACACAAACCTCCATCTTATTCAAAAAGCATCAGAAATCCCTTAGTCATTTCTAGATCTGTTAGCTTACTTGCTCAGACCAAATGTTTGTGAGTGGATGCACTGTGTGTAGAATATATTGAAGATATTTTGTTTTGAAAACACATGTAACCTGTCATCGTCTCATTCAGTGACAAACAGACCCATTTTCTGTGCTAGACCTCACCTTAGTTCACCTAGGATCACCACTCACCAAGCAGGAGCTCCATGTCCTCTTGGGAGCTTCCCTGGTGTCACCAGTTGTAGCTACCAACAAGGATCAGGAGAGCCACAGGAAAAGGACAGAGCTTTTCCAGTGACTAAGCCTTGACCAATGTACATCACAGGACAGTAAACTGCAATCCAAATTCAATTACAGATCCACAAGCGATACACTTTGATTAGTGACTAACATCCTTAGGCCACAAGGTCTGAGGAAAATCAGAGGAAACAGCACATGCTGCTGTCTTAGAGGTGTTTCCTCTGGGATCCAAGTGGGTGATCAATAGAAGTTTCACACATCACAGGTACAGACTGATCCAAATCTATCTAAAGTAATAACCGATTTTTAAAATGAAGCTGTCCTAAGTAACCGACCTTTGCAGCTTTGCTGTACAGCAGTTTTAATGCCTAAAGCTGACCGTTTCTCTTAACTGAGATGTTTCTCATATTTTAAAAAATAGCACGAGGGGTAACGGGTTAGTTTTTTGCAAGGTGTCTCCAGAAGTGAGCATCCAGTGTCCCCATGCAAAATACTCTGTTTTCATACATGTAACCCAGAAAGTCAATGGTCTTTACACAGACCCCACCCATTAATAAGCAATGAGAAGTGGCCCAGCATTTGAAATACAAAGCCTGTTCAATGCTACAGCAAGAACTTCCTTAAAACAGACACACAAAATTTGCTAAAGATATCCCAAAGAGTTAGTAACAAGGGAATATTTAAAACAGAATTAAGAAGATGTACTTCAGTAGACCTTTTCTTCCTCCCCTTCACCACAAAACTTACAATAAAAGTCTCTTGCTTGACAGGCTTGTAGATGTTAGGGATGGTGTTAACAGCTACTTGGCTGAAGAAGAAAAAAAAACCCCATCAGTGGAAGAGGTTTAAACCTCTTGTTGTTACTGTTCAAAGTTTAATCCTGCTCTGGAAGAGCAACATTCAGAAACACACAGAAGAAACGGCACAACAAAAGACACCACTTCTGAAGAAGCAGAGAGCAGACAGATGTTCTGATCAGCCACTCCTGTGCTCTTTATCTGTTTGTTTCCACTTCTTCGGTGCTGAGAATTTCTCAGCAGTGCTGAAGGAAACGGGAACAACCGAACCACAAATTTAGTTGTTCAGGTGCTTGTCTTCATTTTCTCAACTCAATGCAGATGTTGTTGACATCTTTCTTCTCTTGGTGAGCTCCCCCTCTTTCTACATGACTGTGTCAGTAAGGTCATAATATCCTTCAGAAACTAGAGGATGGCGGATTGATTTCTAGAAAGGTGTTTAATACACTAATAAAACAAGATATATCAGTATTTCTATCCCTAAACATCTTTCCTCACGGGAACAAAATATTTCCTCGTGAACATGTGCATTAACTTGCTGACTTTTTCTTCCAAAGCAGCTGAAATATGCAGTGAGTAGACCCCCAGTTTTTCCTTGGTTTGCATCAGCCTTCTGACAAAGTAACCCATGGGCCTCTCAGCACAGGATACTACAATTCCTTCCAGTTTACATGGTTTGAAAGTGACTGGAAAATTGTATAAATTAAATAACAGAATATTAAATACAAACCCGAAATATTTAGGTCAGAGCCCATGAACTGCAAATTGCTAACAGATGGATAATCCCCCTAAGGAAGACTCACTAAAAGCTTGCCTAGTTAATCTGTTTTTTTCCCCCAGCATCACCTAGTAGCCATTTCAAATACAGGGCTAGATGAACAAACATCTCATCTGGTCAAGCTGCTCATGTGTCCTACAGGAAAAAAATATGCTACAATATTCCAAGCACTTATTCCTCCAGAATAAGGAAAAACACCCCACGCAGACCTAACAGTGCATTCTACAGATGAGTACCACAGTCATTCATCCTTCAGGAACTGGTTAGAATGAGTAATGGGAAAATAAGAGTACATGAACAGCTTATAAACACCTGAATCCCTTCCCTAACCCAACCTCAGACTGCCAGCCTTCTACCTTGAAGCACTTCTCCCCTACCCTACTCCCATTTTATTTCATGTCCTCGTTAGAGGAAAAATTGCCCATTTTCTCTCCATTTCTGCTCTCAATTAGTATTAGTTAGAAAAATACATAAGACAAGGGGCTCGTGGTTACAATTGCAAACACATCCATTTTTAAATGTATTTTGAGAAGTGAAAATTGTGCTGATTTTTCCAAATATATTTCTGCTGCAGTTACCAGTCAATTGGCTTAAAACTAGATGGCAGCAAGATCTATCCTGACTTTCTGCAAGTTAAGTCCACACTATGTACAAGTAATAATGCACCATGCTGATCAAGTGCAAAGGCAATTAGAAATGCAGGTCTTCTTCCAAGTCCTACCAGCTAATGATATCTGTCAACCTCCGTAATTTTCCTCTTAGAAACTACTGAAAAATAAAACAATGCAGATGGCCTGAGTTGGCAAGTTCAGGGTTTTGCTGGGGTGTCAGTAGATGACTAAATGATTCCTCCTTATTGTTTTAAAAAGATTCTTTTGATGGTTTTCCACCATAAAATACAAGCTATATATTCAAGATACATAACTCAGATCTTTGTTATTAATTTTGATCTACTTAAATAGCTGCTCCAGGGATTGTTTGTATAGTACCAAGTAAAATGGATATCTGGCTTGCAGACAATGACATCATTAGCAACAGAGTGGATATTACAGTTTACATTTTTATGCGTCACCAGTGTTGCTGCAAGGAGAACTGGAATTCCTTTGCCTTTCAGGAAGGAACCTGACATCATGATTTCTTCTCAAATATATCCCAGCCCCACTGAAGCAATGAGTTTGAATCCTCTACATTACATACCAGACCTTTTCAGGCAGAGTTCCTGTCTCAGATTTCACTATAACCCCACTTAAGTTTCCTTTTATTCCTTACTTCCACAGAAATACCCTTTCACCAAGTTATTGTTACCTACCAGTGCAGCCTAATTTAAACATTATTCTATTTCTGGTTTGGATTGTGGGGGGTTTGGTTTCTTTTAGATTAAAAAAAAAAAATTTAAAAAAGGGGGTTGCATGCCTACATTTCCTTTTTATGAGCTTTACAATGGAAGAAATTGGTAAGAGTGCATTTGTTTCATTAAAGGTTAATTCAATAATGTATACTTTGAGGGATTTTTAGTCCATTGTACTGTTAATTTTTTGTTCCTTCTGTTTCCTTCAAGCTGCTACTTCTTGTGAAGTTCTGTTGAAATGACTGAATGGCTAATTTTTTTAGAAGTAGCTTAATTGTTTCAGTCAAATCTTGTGCATGGCTAAACGTCACTGATAGTCTGCACTGTGTTTATAATGAAAGTGTCCTCAGTACGCCGGCTGACTTTGCTACGTTAGGCCCAATATACACATTAATCATGCAGCTAATCTAGTTCTTATCTGACCTTGATTTAGTAAAACCACAATACTGCAAAGAAATTAGGTCCTCTGGAGGTGTTTTATCAGACTTACAAGTCTTTATTGCTACCCACTTTTTCACTTTGCCCAAAGACTGAAAGGTTATTGGATACTCCGCTCCTATTCAGCTTGTCACTATCACCTCTTTCTCCTCTCTGGTTTTTGAGTTTCAACCAAACCTTTCTTGTGGTGGGGTTGGTTTTTCTCCCCCTTCTCCCGGAGGATTTCAAAACAGCCTTGGGGAACACACGTATTTTCATTAAGGTTTTCATTTCAAGCAAGTAATAAAACTATGAAGGAGTCAGTCCACAGTCAGGTCATAAGCTACTCCCATGACAACGCTCCCTTAGCGTGTTTCATATTAATACAGACTCTCCCCATCTTCAACCTTTATAACCACGTGGCTTCATCACAAGAATGTGGCCAAGGGGAATCTGCTCTTTAAATTATAATACAAGCATAAACATTCAGCTGTGCCCTACTCTTTATAGCCTAACAAGCACCAGTTCAAAGGGAAGGTAGGGATGCAACAGCTTCACATGGGATATGAGCTCTCGGGCACTGCAGAACTAGTTCTTAAGAGCCCAACATTTAAAAGCCACAAAGATAACTGGCACAGGAAGGATTACATATGGAGTAGAATAAGCATTACTTAACCCCAGGTGTTTCAGCTGAACCACATTCCCCTCTCACACAGCAGCTAAAGAGGCTACAGAGACTGTACCGTAGCTGCTGCTGTGCTGGAGGAGCAGGTCCCATGGCCCTTCTCCCACCAGAGAAGTCCCTGTGCTCAGCCTCTTTACTAAGGATTCATGTAACAGAGGAGCTATTCAAAAGCTTTAAAAATTGTTTCAAGCTAAGACTTTTTTGTGACCTTCTGGTGATGAATGTGAACTGAGAGATGCTAAGGTTCGCCCTCCCGTGACGATAATCCTCTTGGAAACCCGACCAGTGTTCCTCCTTGCCTCAGGCAGGTGACAGTTGCAGCGATGACACGCGGTGTCACACTATCAAAGTCAGACAACTTTAAACATGGCACTGGAGGGCAATCTTTAGGCTTAAATCAGTATAGTGTAAGCCCCGTGTATTCAAAATGCTTCATTCCACTGAGGTTTATCCTTTACGAAGTACAGCATGGGTACTGCTCTCCCTTATAACAGTGTTCCAGTTTATCTGGATGATCTACCATCCACAACCCAACAGCTAAAGGAGGGATGCTGAAGACACTGTTGCCGACGAGGACCACAGAAACATGCCAGTGACATGACGAGGCTGCAGTAAAAGTCTTACTGGTTTACACACAGCTGGTAATTATTCCAAAGCACCCGAATATGGCAATTCTCTCACATTAACCCTTGGCATCTTGCCTCAAAGGGCACCCAGTTCAGCAGCCTCTTGCTTTTCCTCCATCTGTTTAACCTTTTGCTAAGAAAAAGCACCGACGCAACCAAAGCCATCTTTCATACGGCAGCTTAGAGGTGCAGGTAAACCTACTACAGGTCTGTGAATATTGGACTTGGCCTTTATGTCAGTATTAAGTGAGGCATGCTCCGCAGTGGAGAAACAGCTCTCAAGTTAGAATCATAGAATCACTGGGTTGGAAAAGACCTCAGAGATCATCCAGTCCAACCGTATCTGACTGCCACTAAACCATATCTCTCAGTACCTCATCCACCCGTCTCTTAAACACATCCAGGGATGGTGACTCCACCACCTCCCTGGGCAGCCTGTTCCAGTGTGCGATAACCTTTTCGGTGAAGAACTTCTTCCTTACATCCAATCTAAACCTCCCCTGGCGCAGCTTGAGACCATTCCCCTTCGTCCGATCATCTGTCATTAGGGAGAAGAGACCAACACCCACTTCCCCACAACCTCCTTTCAGGGAGTTGTAGGCAGTGATCAGGTCTCCTCTCAGCCTCCTCTTCTCAAGTTACCACTGGAAAACACAGAAAAGTGGGAAGAGCAACATGGAGAACCAAAAGCGTATTGCAAAGTTGGGTCAGAGAGCCTAGACAATGTATGAAGTAGTACATGTCAATTAAGACCTGGTTACACCAAACGACAAGCTACATTTACACTTTTCCTTCTCTCTCAACCCCCCAACACCCACATGAGTGGTCTCTGCCTTTCACTGCTCTACCATCTGACCAGGGCAGGCTTCAACACAGGGCTGCAGTTTACACCAACAAACCCAGCCTACAGGTTACCTAACACTCCACTCAAAGACCCTGAGCAAACAACGTTTGTTTGGAAGCTGACAGCACTTAGGTTTTCAAATGCACCCACCTATGGCACTCCATTTACAGCAGAACAAGAAGTGTCACTACACACCTCCACCACTTGAGCCTGCTTCTTTCGGCAGCCTCAGAACACACCTCCCCACAAAACAAAGCAGAGGGGCTTTGCCGCATGGCATCCTGAACATGAAACCAGGCCTACAAGAACCAGGAGGAGGAAAAGCAACATTGTGAAGGGTCATGTTTAGATTTCTCTTCAGCACTGTATACACCAAGAAGAAAAATTTATTGTATCTACAAGCAACCACATTGCCATTTCATTTTTACTGCATCTATGGCACTTTGAAATTCTAATACATATTTACATGGATAATTAAGCATAGTGCCTTAAAAGAAATTTTTAACTGGTAATTATCAACTGGATTGATTCCCAGAAGTAATTTCTAAAATCTGGGGCACTGCATTTGACTAAGTTTCTGTTGCACTATATGGTTTCCTCTTTTTTCAGCTAAATGTAGATCTAAACTATTTGATCCAGATGAAATTGCTATGATAAACATCAACCATGGCTCTTCACAATTAACATGCCTTCTCTAGAGCCTGACAAACTAGGACTGCGCCTATCTAAATAAAAGACTCCCTGCAACTTGGAAAGAAAATGCCAACAAGTGTAACACTTGCACCAAGATTACGCAGTATAAAACAGTACAGCCGTAAGATATTCTAACACACCAGGAAGGGAAGTTTCCTTTACTCGCATGCACATGAAAAGCCTCTTCCTTCTCTAGAACTTAAGCTACCGGAGCTGTACCCTCCCTCTCGGCATCCCCAAGCGAGAGCAAACTGAAATTGTCTGTCGATTCACCTACATAAGCTACAATGGTCAGTTCATTCTTCAACTGTTTCAATGACCACATTCTACTTGAAAGTCATTCTCATGTTGTCCCAACATTAATAAACCCAATTTAATTATTGATCTGCAAAGCTTTAGAAGTTCTGCAGCGTGGGACAAGGACACCACAGTTGAAGTCAGCAATGCTCAGGATCAAAGGCAGGATCCAAATTAACAATCAGACTGGCATACCAGCCAGTAACCAGACATGAGCAGGCAGGTGGTTTGCCTTGTTGAAGGCTCTTGAAAAGCTTCCGCTGGCAGTGCCAAGAGCTCAATGCCTCAACATGATCCAGGGATAGAATCCAAAAAGACTAGTGAAAAAAATGATGGGTTTTTGGTGGTAATCCTGTAATCCAATCCTAGAATTCTGCGACACAAGATACTTTCTTGGTGGTGAATTCTGCGACACAAGATACTTTCTACCCCAGGACAAAGAGCAGTCTCAGAGAAGCCTGATGATTTTGCAGGTCTCAGAGCCAAGCTAAAACCACAGAAGAGCTCCAAACCTTTGTCTGCGTCTACTTCTCTCCCAGTTTCTTCCATGGTCACTTGCCTCTTAGCATCTCCTTGGCAAATGCCCTGCCAAATAGCTCATCACCCCAAAATCCTCCCACAAGCCAATAATACCTCATACAAAGTTACAGGCATATCTATTAAAATTTATTTTGCCCTTTGAGGTGATATGCCACGATCTATCAAGGAGATTAAGCCAAGTCTCCTTATCCCACAGCAAAAATCAGTTGAAACCACTGCAACAAACAATTCTGCCATAGTTCAGTGGAAGATGGAAAGAGTCCTTCCCATCCTTCCCTTCATTACACTGGCAAGTGCATGCCACGTGATGAACCAGGCTGGGGATGCCATCGGTTAGGTAGCCAATACAAAAAAAACACTAATCCTGTCCATTGCCAGAGAGCAAAATTCTCCTGGCTGGGAAGAGGTGGATGGATATCTGGATA
>NW_010237517.1:13522-37858 GCF_000690775.1 Eurypyga helias | reverse complement strand
GCAGGACCTTGCACTTGGCCTTGCATGTCTAAGAGATCGATACATTGCTTACTTTAACTACTGAATTTTGGCCTTGCTCTAACAAAATTTCTTCTTAAAAGAAATCAAGTATCGCACCAGTATGTAAGAAAAGAAAACCATTATGAGTGATTTCAAGCACTCCTATAAACAAAGCCAAGGATTCAGCCTCCACCAACCTCAGAGTTTGTTTCTGCATAGAAGTGAAATTGCAGTACCTGTGAAAAGCTGAGAACAAGCTGCTTGGACTCAGCAACACCGGCCCTTGAGGCAGCACAGTTCCTCGTTCGTTGACCCAGTGCAAGTATCCTCTGGTCATGTCTGCCATTCCAATAGCACGTGCTGAGCAATACAAAAATTTATACCCATTCCTGTCAACAGAAACAAAAGAAGTAGTTATTATAAACATAAAGCGGGTATTTTGACATTAATAATGTTGTGGGTTTATTTTTACATGAATCAGATCATGGCTGTTAAACAGACTTATGTTTAACCTAGACTTACTTAAAAGGAATAAAAACATTTATGCCAGAACCTTGGATAATTAAAATCTGTCTAGCTCCACAGCAGTCAGTGATTTACACCTAAAGAGGGCTCATTTATCTCTGGTCTTCTCATGGCTTATGACTTCTTACGGTTTTCTATCTGCCCCTGCACAGTGGAAGGACACTCCCCACAACTAACTGAAATGAATCTGTTAAGAGGAAAGCACTCGGCATAAAGCAGAAAATGGTGTATTAGTCTTCGCTGTATTAACAGTGCTGTACTCCTGCCTCTGGGGTCTCTGCATAAAAAGAACAGTCTGTGTGCAGCAGCAACACACCCCTTCAAGTCTGAGCAAATCTGAACTTCAAAACACAGCATGAGAAGTAATCTTTGACTTGACACTGCAATAAAAGTTGCGGCAGAAATTACAGGTATTCTTTATTCTGTTCATGGGAGAACAAAGTCCAATTATGTTAATCCAACTTAACAGCAATTTGGTTTGCAAGTCCTATTAAAAAATTGTTCATAAAATAAAGAAATAGGGTATTCAATGCACGCATAGTCACTAAATCTAACTACTGAATATTTATATAGTGTTCAGCTGTACTATCTAGCCACCTCATAATTAACTCAGTGATCTGAAAAACATGACTCAAATCTATTTATTTCTCCTACATTTACGGTCACCAAAGCCCTAACAATTGACAGTGCTGACAGACATAGAAATAACAGCTGCAATTAAAAAAATAATTAACATTTTCACCAAACGTAATGCAGAAATTATTCATAGAACTAAATACTGCTCAGTATGTGACTTCCCAGGCTGCCCTGTCTTTTCTGTGATCACGTATTTCTATACAGAATAAAAGCACAGACAAGTGTTGGCATAATTTAGATTCCATCATTGATAATTTATAATTCATCATCCACGTAAAACAAAGAGCAATAAACGAACCTTAGCATAACCCTAGTTAATCTGATTTGTTCTGTGTACTAAGAGGACAATTGTGATGTGTACCAGAGGCTCTTCAAACATTTATGGTAATTTAAATTCAACTGTCCTTCTATGTTCAATGTAATATAAAGAAAACCAATTTTATTTTCTGCATAAGTGGAAATATCAAGCTGAACAGACAGCAATCAGTAATTCTCCTTGAAAAAGGTAAAATCTGAACATGTAACATCAGAAGATATCAGATACTTCGTCTGATTCCATTCAGACATCAATCAGTTCTTCTCCTCGTTTCCTTTTTTCTCTCAATTGCTAATCACAAAACTCTGGTTTTGATCCCCCAGTGTACACCATGGCCTGACTACACTGCAAAATGCATGCTGGGCACCAACACTACACCTGCACTCTTGCATGAGCCTTGCTCCCCTGGAAGCATTCCCACACATCACCCCATGTGAGTTGGTATGGTCTGCTTGTTCTTCTGTTCATATTCATTCAAGGGAATATCCCAAGTTTTTTGGAATATGTTGTTCTAGGTTGTACGAGGGTACTGTTCCTGTTAATGACATTAAGTGACCTAAAGCACTGCTGATCGACTGTTGCCCAAAAGCTAATAGAATACAAAAGTTTTTTCAAAACATCATTACATCACACATATATTGAGCTACTTTTTGACCCCAGACAAGCCAAGTTTGGTGAGAAGAAATCCACCTACAGTGACCACCCTGGGGAACAGTCCTTAAGCATTTCACAATCTCCTCAACAAGGAGAGACGGGAAGGTGGAAAAGCACCTCACGAATCAATGCTACCACAATTCCCAGTTTGTAAACTAAGTTCCACTTGCTGCAACTGCAGCTTTTGGTATCACAAAGCAGGCTTTGCTCTGGATATCATACAGCAGATCCTTACACCCTGTAAGCATCACTGAATCGATGAGATATTGATAAAATTGTCACCCTTAGAGGTTAAGAGAAGCCTAGAGAAATTTCAATCTTAATGTGCAAATGAATAAACACAGACCAGCCACAGACGCATGAACAGGTTTACTGAATACTCACTGGCTCACTTTATGGTACAACTTTGCAATCCCTTGGTGTGTCCAGTCTTTGCCAAGAGTCGGCAAAATATGACCTAAAGTATCTGACCTGAATAAAGGAAAAACAATGGAGTTGAACTGAAAAAAACCCAATACTTATAACAACAGACGAGGGTTATACAAACCCCAGTAAATTATTTGAGCAGAGGCAAAGGAAAATAAGGTTTTCTGTAAGGTACTGATTGTGATCAAAGGAGGATGATGTTATTCCCCTTTCTTCTGAGATAAAATGACACGCCCATCCGTGGCCATGTTAATTACTCTTGTGCCCCACGACTTGTCTTCACGGATAAGCTCGTGACCCATAAGGTAACATGGAAGTTACAGCCCAGAGACTATCAATCAGGCCTGTGTAGTAGGTCAGTCAGTACTAAGTATGCTTTTTGAAGTGTACATTAAATGGTTTTGAAATAAACCAAATCTACCCGTAAGGGAAGTTTATGGGAAAGTCAAAGCATGAGAAGTGACATTCTAGCTCCACATAAAGCCAGCAGTTGGTCATGCAGAAAGTATTAGGAAATAGTTATACTGGTTTTAAAGTATTTCCTGCTTTACATGAGGGAAAATTATTTGCACTATAATAACATCTAGAAATTCAAACAAATGAGAACCTCACTTGACTAAGCATTACACAGATTCAGAGCAAGAAATCCACACCCTTGCAGCTTAAAGAGAAAGCACTGGGCAGTGGCTGAGGATGGGTTTGCAATGGTATTATAAGGGGAAGTGATTTGGTAACTTTCTGATCAGCCCAACAGCAGACAAGCAAGAAGATCCCACTCACTTTACTGAAGCTTAAGAAAATAAGATAGGGAGGATATTGCCACCAAAAAGTTTGCCCTACAATGGATAAATCCCAAGGAAGAGAGTTTCAGTTTAAATTAAGTATTTTATGTCTTTTTATTCTTTTGCCTTGTTCTCTTTTTCAAATTACAAACAGATGAGTTTGGTCTTGAAGAAACTGATTTTGAAACATATCTAAGCATTTCAGTTTAAAAGGTCAAAAGAAAATTCTTATATTTTTATTGTGTGTTTCCTTGTTCCACATACAATTGTTTTCTCCAGTGTTAAATAAATAAATGGGATTCAGCGAGTGAATTGTTTTGATCAGTCTAAAATCGTGGGTTTTACCCAAAGTTTAAATCTGAAACTTTCCATCAAATTCTAATTCTGACACTGATTTCAGAGTCCTGTCTTCTAAGCAATAATAGCTCTCACTGGAATGCCCTTAGTAATGCCTTTTAAAACAGAATTTATGTGTTTCTCTTTTTAATGTAGGCACCACAATCGTTAAGTGTGATGCAGCACAAAGGTTATGATTTTGCAGACGGCCCTCCAGCACTACTGTAAATACTATCATGGAACACCAGCAGGTCACAAATAATGGGCACATATATGGCATATGTCTTTATGAAATTAAGAATTCAGCATTGTTTGAAAGCTAAATTTAAAAAAACAAACAAACAAACATCAACAGCCCCCAAAAACCACTAGTATACGATGATTCTGTGAGTCAAATTTCCCTGTTAATTACTTTTTCCTCTAGTTCCAAGGACACCTTGCAGATAAAGCCTCTTCCTGTTCATGAACTCACCGTGTGATTGTTCCATCAATGTCAGAAATAACAACTTTATCATCCCAGTTCCATAGGTAAATGGTGCCTTCGCAGCGGCAAGTGCCTTGATACTGTGTTGTAACACTAAAGGTCACATCATTGGGGCCGTTCTTGAGCTTTAAGCTTTTCTGCAAGACATTATCAGCAAGATAATCAACAACCTGAGCATGTGGAATGGACGCAGCGCAAAGCCACAGATGACCGCTGCGCGCTGGTCACACTGAATTGCAGTGCTTTCAGCAGAGCTAGCGTCCAAATAACGATAGCAGAGGTTTGCCCTGTGCAGTGCACATGAGGCATCGATTTGTAGAGCAGAACAAGACAAACAAACAAAACTCTGTTTCACAGTAAGGGATATAAAAAAAAAAAAAAAATCCCCAAAAGTTCACTTAAACAATAACAAATTATGGAATAGGGACTATCTAGGGGGATTTTCCATTCTGAGATACAGATCCATATGTAGAGAGGAAATGTGGGTAACAAGGACTTCCATGAACTCTAATTAAGAGTGTTTATATGGAGACTTGTGTTCTATGGTATTACATCTCTTTCCTATAACCCACCTCTTGTACCATATGACCTATGACCCTTGGGGTCTCCACCAAATTTCCTGAACTCCCCCACTTCCGTGCCCTTCCCTCCCACTGCCTCCCATGTCACTTAGCAACACACTGGGCAAAAGACTGCTGAATTGATTCTATTTGTGGACCTAATCATTCATTTTCACCAAGCTGCAGGAGTTTAAGTGTCTGTTTTTCTTAGTTATATTTCACTGCAACTTTTCAATTAGTTAGGAAATGAACAAGAGGTGGCAATGAAGAACAACTGATGGGTAACTGATGAGTATTGCCCACTGTTTCATCAAGAAACCAATCTAGAAGAAGTTTTAGATTCAACGAATTTCTGCAAGGTTTCCGAATCTGAAAAGCAGCAGTATGTTTGTGTAAGCCTTATTTTTTGTTTGCTATACAAAATTACCAACACATCCTATCTATCTCTTGCGAAAAATTCTACACTTATAAACTATTCAGGCAGTGAGTGATGGGCTGTTTAATGCCATACGCCTTGTGTGAGTTTCCCTCAGAAAACTAATTGGCTGTAGGTAAGACGACAAAAAGTATTTCCCCAAAGTGAATGGAATGTGCAGAACACAAAACTAACAGTTTTTTCACCATTAGTCAAAACACCTCTGTCACAGAGCAAGAGAATTGGCTCCCATGAAATTAATAGCCTGACCTCATAGTAAGTTCACAAGCAGCTCTTTCAGAAGTTACTAACAGAAAATCGTGTTTGTGTAAAATGTGATTGTCTGCCTATGAATGACGGGAAAGGAAAGGAGAGGGTGGATAAAAAGATAAAAAATAAGAGAGGCCTGTGGGTTGACATAAACACATTATACATAATACTAAAAGGATGTGGTTCCAGTGCATTTACACAGGTGACACTTTGGAATTGAACTGGATTATTTTCTAAATGGGATCCCATGTCTCCCAGTCTCTGAACCCCAGCACATGCTGGAAGGTGCAACATTCATGCTTAATACTGAAAAGGGGAAGGAAAAGATTTTGGGTTTTAATATAACAGAGAATCAAATGTAAGATGCATGAGCTAATTAAGCTTTGCAAGCCTGAATAACAGTATTGTTCATGTTGTATTAGAAATGACATTTCAGAATAAGGATGTGAAATTAACTCACAAGCTGGTCAGAAGTGAGTCGAAGCGTTTTTTTGTAACTGATTCCAGGCAATAATGAGAGATGACTTGTGTTGGTTTGTAATGACCCGAAGTTTTGTTTGGCAGCTCTAGGGTCTTCATCGCTTGAAGAAGATTCATCTTTTATTCTGGAACATTGTACACACAGAAAATGATGGTATCATGTCAGTAAATGCATCTCAGTATCCATTAAAAATGCATTAACAGTGAGTCACCAAACAAGTCATTGAGTCTCTGCTCCCAAGTACTGTCTCACAGGAGGTCATTCATACCATGGCTTTAAAAATATCAATGAAGTGCTGGATTTTCATTCACGCATTTTCCCTGTTATTCATACTTGGACTGTTCCAGCCATTCACTTGTCTATAAACTACATTACTTAACAGCTGTAAATTAACGTGCCATATTTACTCAAAAAATCTAGTGGCAAAAAAGAAAAATAATATCCATTACATAATGTAACTGAAAGAATTCCCCAGTTCTCAGATGAAGAAAAAAGAGTTTGCTATGCTGGCTTTCTTTTCCCTCCCTTTCCTCCCTCCCTCCCTCCAAGAATTTATCAATTAATAAAAAAGAAGACCAGGCGATGCAAATTTTATTATAGAAAGTAACTCCTCCTTCTCTTTCCATGAGCAACTTTAGATCACTGGATTATTCTTTTCCAGGATGTACAGGATTACTCTATTCAGGATACAATGACAAAAAGTCCTAAAGCCTCAGCTCATTTACACAACTCGGTTTAAATACACATCAGTGTAATTTTTTTTTTCCCCATGCTACAACCATTTTTTCAGATATTTGTTAAGGATATTTTTTCTTCAGAGAGAAAGTTTTCTTGACAGCAAACAAATCTGTCCCATTAGTTAGAAGGTAAAATATCCTTTCACATCCTATGAAACAGCACTTGAGCTCTTATTTCAAGCACACCAGGATGTCGTTTGATGTTAGGAAGTCTTGACCCAACATCAAGGTACCACATGTCACGACTAGCAACATTTAAAAGCCTATCTTATCCTTTGTAACATCGGATCTCAAAAGCTTTACTCAACATCCCACTTGCTGCATTCCACTTGCAAGCAATAAATTCTTAATGGCAGATTCTAAGGTCAGTTAAAATTTAAACAAAGAACACCAATTACAGAATCCAGTCTGCTTGAAGTTTTAATCCCACTTTAAAGCTTATCTTTAAACAACCATGTAAGAAACACACCTAAATGCCAGTTGTCACCTTTAAAAGGAAAATTAGCCTTTCCGATTTATTCTGTGGCTCTCAGAAACTGAGAGGCAACTGAGAGAACAGCTAGTCTCCCATAGAACGAGGAATCCTCCTTCCACCACACTCTCCTAGACTGCAACTGCTGACCTCCAGAAAGAATGACAGTTAATGCCTTTTTGTTTCATAAATGGAATTCTTGAACTTAACGAGCATAAAGCGTATTTGAATCCGTCCCTTTCCAGCTCTACGTGCAGACAGCACTCAGACGGGCTGTCTCTACAGGAGGATCTCCACATACAGCACAGTGGTAAGGTAGGAGAGCTGTCCCTAACTCATCCCTCCAAAGCCTCCAAAGCAAGCTAAAGATCCTCTTATGGAACCCTCCTGAAGGAGAGATTCTGGCCATACAGTATGATTAGTTTGGAGCACGAGAAGGAAGAGATTTCTTCAGTCCTTAAAAGAAGAAACATGACTACTGGCTGTGAAAAACACTCCAGTCTTAGGCCCCCGAACTCCCCAAAATATGAAAGAACAAATTAAGCTATCAAGCCATACATGTAAGTAAATCGGAAATTGTAGCAACTGGGGTCTGACAACAGCATGGGGACTTCTATGAAGTTCCCTTGAAAATTCTAGAGAGGTACATACGGATTTGGAGAACTGCTCCAATCATTGTTTGTTTTCAAGGGGCTGTCACGGAGCTGCCAGCCAAACCACAGAAACACCAGAGCACGCTCGCAAGGCCTGCAACCCCGCTATGGGTGCAGCCTTCCTATCCGCGCTTATTTCCTTCAATGAAGGATAAAATGAACATATTTCACTGGCGCGGTGTTTCTTTGTTCAAACTTAAGAGGTAGCTTGCTTTCATTTTTAACTGGTAACTCCTGCTCATTTCAGGAACAGATAAATTTTGGGGTACCTATTTGCCATGCTCATCTGTGAGGAGTCTTCTCCTGTAAGTCCACTCCCACTCATACCTTGCTCTGGCTTTGTTTCCTGTAAAAATACAAGTATGAGAAGCTGTATATCTCCTGTTGGGCAGAAAGCAGATTTTTTTTTTAAAAAACTATTTGAAAATCGAATTCTGTCTTGTACAGCCTTGGTAAAAATCAACACCATGTTTGTTTCCTTTGCTTGCAGGCAAAGTAAAACTTCATGGTTTTCTTAAAGAATAAAGGCTGAACAAAGAACTAAAATTGCAAATATAAAACTCAGAAGAAGAATTAAGATTTAGTTTTGCGTGGAAGAAGTACAGAAATATCAGATTTCACATCTAGTACTACTGAAGCTCTGGAATCAATCCCCTAACGACTCAATTCACGCTCCTCAAATAGCTAGATTTCACCTGAAAGAACAAATTATGACTCTGGAAAAGAAAAAAAAAAAACATACCTTTTATAGAAACATTAAAATGTTTAATCCAGTAAGACTTTCCAAACTGCTTTTACCTTGAGTAGATGCTAAGCTCTATCAATTTCATCCCACAAGATTTTTAAATAGTAAATGAATTTATGAGACACGTAAACAACAATAACACCTCCCCTTATCCATTTATAGCTGCCACAGCTAGAAACCAAATACTTCCACCCAGACAGGAATCCTAAAATCTTCAATAAACTGTAGAAACTAAAATCTCACGCTCTGAAGCCCTTACCCACAGATCAGTACAATGGTTATTTCATGCAACACTAACAGAGTTCATCGACTGAAGCACAGCCATAAAAATGTATTAGAAGTCATTTTCTCCCCTCAAGTACTAATGCTTCAGCAGTATAAATTAATATGAAGAGGTTTTATTAGCCAACTTTAAAGATTAAATATGTCTAGACAGGAGATCAATATTTCATATAAAGTTTTGCTTCTTTCACTGTTCTTTAATGTTCATCCACAACTTTAAGACTGTTGTTAGAAACTTTTAATGCTCAGAAAAGACATTCAAAAAGACTTTAAAATATATAGTCAGTTTTCCATCCTAGGTTTTTCTGAATTTTACAGCTCATACTACTCATAAATATGTCTGTTCTTCAACTATCAAAAAAAAGCTGCAGAAAGGTAGGTAATCTGCCCGAAAACATTAAATTAGTGACACAGTTCTTTGATGGTAGGCTCCCAAACACAAATTTAATCCATTAGATAAAACTGCCTCAGGTTTGTGTAATGAAAATAAATGCTGAACCAAAACACTGCAGGCAGATGTTTCAGGTAGGGTTTGATGCAAAGCTTTCTGAAGTCAAAAGAAGTCAGACTTCAGACCCTGCTTAAGCACCTTTCAGTGTGTATATCCTCAGCCAAACTGAATATTAAGTTCTTCTCAGAAGCAAGTTCTGAGGGATGAATATGGAGGTGTCCAGCCTTGCCACGGCAAACAGAAGGAAACGCTGCTTGCTTTTTAAACTTACCTCTTTAATAGTGCTGTTCCTCCCTCGCCAGGAAAACCACCACCTTCCACCTTTTTTGGGCATCTTGTCCCTCATTATAGATTCCACAGTGGCCTGTGATAAATGGATGGTAACATAAAAAAAATACCAAAACAAAGGACAACCTGATATATGTAAATGAAAGAAAGTGCCAAACACACAATTTTAACTGATAATAAATAGAATAAAAGTAAACATACTGTCTGTGGACCATAAATTCTACTAAAGCAAAATCTAATGGTATCCAGAGCTGCTCTGAAATAACTTAAGCATGAATACTTATGGTATTTTTTAAAGGAAATGAAAGAGATAAAATCAAAGAAGAAAAAAAAGCATAAATAGATATTAGTATAATGTTTAGAATGGAGGACCTACTGTTTTTAAGTTGAAGTTACTTAGTGCAAATTATATTGGAAAAAGAAAAATATCGCTTCCTGAAGGAGCCTCATGCCAACCAGTAACAAACTCACATGCAAGAGGGTTATTCTCATTGAAAAATAACTACAAAGTTCATATTTAATCACCAGTTTGGAAAAAAAAAGCAAAGGTACTAGTTTTTATGAGTTTAGGATGATGCTATGAATTTGACTGACAGTGTTAGAACTGTTCTTTCTAAATCCTGTCTAGTTTTCATCGGTTGTATATACTAGACCTCAGTAGAAACAAGTTTCTTCCAACACCCCTAACGAGTGCAGCCTTGTGCATTGTAACAAGGAGGGCTGGATCCTTACACTCAGAGAGCAAGCAAAAGAAGGGGGAAAATACTACAGTAAAGGTGGCCACCATGTGTCGTATTTCCTTGAACTGGCTTCCTGAGATGACAGCCTCCACTGCAAGCTAAGTCACCAAAATTAAACTGTGATGTTGATTAGGGATTTTAAAAAAAAAAAAAATTTAATCATTCCAATAACTCGTAGCAGTTAAGAGAGAGGGTGGAGTTCAGCTAAGGTATGGGACAATGCATCCCTTTTCTCTATTTTCCATAGGATCTTCTCTTTGCTATACTATCTAAACCCTATGAGAAAAGGAAGTAGGGACAGAGGAATAAAATTGAGCAAGTAAGTTGAGAACTTTTAAAGCAAAAATAAGAAAAACAAGGAGCAGATGGAGCTACTGAGAATGGAATGCCACTGCTGAGAACAACGGCTACAATTTAAGGAGGTTCTCAAACATACAGACAACATCAAGCAGATGTCCTATTGACTTTCAGTGAGATAATTCACATGCTTATAATTAGACATGTGGTTGAGTATACTCTGCAGAACATGAGTGATTTTTTTGAAAAAAAAAATACAGTTTTCAATCACTTCATAAAGCCAGTTTGGTAAACTATCTTAGTATTTCAATACCTTAGTTCCATTATTACAGCAAATCAAAACTCTACTTAACACATCATTAAGAAAACCAGTAAGATGACTGGTAGTATAAATGATTAATTTAGTTTCAGAGGTACAGTTCAGCCTTCAGAAAGTTATCAGCCTTAAGAATATGTTAACCATTAAAAAAGTGAACACACTGAATTTCATACTCATACTTTTCTTGACTGACAACCTATATGAATAATGGCGTAAGCATAATGCTGTTGAAAGAATTGCCACTTCCCTTAACAACAAACAACTTCATACCAATTCTTTCCCTTTACCCATCCTCGGCAAAACCCAAAACACCTGGTTCGGGCATCAAAGTATTTCACTAAAAATGCAGTTACCTTGCATTATCTTTATTGTCACTGAAGACACAACAGGCACCTATCAAGGTCTGAATCATTCGGTGGAATTGCCCCACAAAGAGAGTGCGATAAATATATACCTTCTGTAGGCATTTGAGTCCCATAAGATGAATACCACCTTTGATGATTTCTAGAATATTTGCAGTAAAGCACAAAACATCCTTGAAATTCAAGCCAGGTGTACCATATGTTTGGGACTTGTAGGATCAATTTATATTGGGATGCTACGATGCAGCTACATGTGACTGCATACACAGATAATGTGGCACTAAGAAAGTGGGAGAGTATTCTGGGCTTTGAAGAAACCTTTACTCCCCATTCATGGCAATAGAGACAGCATTTAAATTCACAAAGATTAAATTGAAAGACATTTGAAGTGCTGTAAATGACAGAAGGAAAATTTAGGTTCCCAAGTTTATTAAATCCACGGCTAACCAGGATACTGAATAGTGCTAATGGTGATACTACTTCTTTATATACATTTACAGTAGTGTGTATTTCTGTCCTGAGCATCGATGTGGCACCAGGTCACATGGAATTGGACTAAATTCATCAACACACTTAACATAAGCCAACATACATAGCTGTCACACAGTCGTAGCTATCTGCCACTACCTACCCGAGCGACCAAATGAGAAATAAAGAACTAGCAAGCTACAGGCCTTCCTTATCTAGCAGTTAAAGCTTATTCACTGAGGTTTAAATTCCAGGTGTTTATTGGACAATATATGCTCTATACAGATAAATGGAAAGCAGTCACCAAATATTCAGCTGCAGCAAACACCAACATGGGTCAATGTAACTTATGTTTATAATCCATATTAATGAAGGAAAAGAGAAAGTTTTCCTCCTTCAAAATACTTGTAATGATCTTAGCCTAGCACATAAACACTATTCACAGACCAAATTTAGTCCTGCTTATTTAGCTCTTAGCATAAGCTGGATGAATGGTTATGTATGGATAGATACTACTGATGTGCAGATTCTTTTGTACAACCACCCTCTTCCCTGCCTTAATAAATGGTAGAATGTCACAATTCCTGCCCTGACCAACCTTCATGTTCAATCTCACCTTCGGCAAAGGTTTCTGGAATGCCTGCATTGCCAGCATAAGGGGACCAGCTGTTGTCCAGTTGTAGTACCTGGGCGTGCAAGAGAGCTGGTTACTGCGTTTGTAATCCCAAGGTTCCAATTCACAATCTACCCAGTTTGTATCATCGGGCAGGTTAAAGCCATGAAGCCCCTTTAGCACAGATAAAAGTGGCCTGCATCAGTAAAAGCAGGCCCTGTGTATGTTCACAGGTATTTACAATACACTTTCCAAGACACACAAGAGAAGTTAGGTCCTTACGTAGAAATGGTATTTGTCATACATTCCTCATGTCCTTGCTACACCTCATTATCACAGCATGAGCTACATTTTTTACAAGCTGTTTTCACTGGTTTTCCATCAAGGAACTACACCAAAGTTAGGGGCCGCAGCCTGTCGGACTACAGTTAGTCTGTAGGATGTCAAGCTTTTGCTGTTATGTGCTGAACATGGGTCAACTCTTGTTACAGACAGTAGGACAAACATAGTATTATCATCCGTCTAGGGACGCTGAAGCTCACATGACATCCAGAGACTTTGACTCTAATATCACTAAGTACTTCTCTCCTCCCAACGTATCAGTAGGCAGGAAAATCTTACCATCAAATTCAGAGAACTAAGTCGGAGAAGAAATAAGGGAGTCACCTCAGACCACAGAGAGGGTCAGGTATGAGGCCACAACATATGTGATACGATATGTAAGGACACACCAGGCATGTCAGATTTGTACGAGCAATGTGTATGACCAAGGGTAGCTTAACCACTAAGTACAGCACAATGCCATGGTCTCTCCTCGACTCTGAAACACTGTATGCCAGATGCAAGGAGCTCTCAAGTCAGAACACTCCCCAGAAAGCTTCATCTGACATAGACCATACTGCTGCATTGCTACCAGCAATATAAACATACAAAATGATGTCTTAGCCTTGCAGAAATAGAAGTCTCAGTGGATGAAGCTTGACAAGTCTTGAAAAAGCAATGTCTCCACAGAAGCATATTAGCAAAACATTCAGTATACACAGACTACCTGCTGGGTACAGAGTGCTTGCAAGCACTGCCATATCCCTGTAAATATTAATTATTCAAACTGGCTCAGGGCAAGCCTTAGCAAGTTCACATCCTATTTCATTTTTAGTCTGCCAATTGAATGTGAACACTATTAGCATTTAATACTAGCTTCTTGAAATTCAAATTGTGTCAGTTAGCTGTAACAGGTCATCTGAAACTGCTCTTTACTCTCAATTTAAAGAAGGAAAGGTAACTAGAAGAGCCTGAAGTCACTAGAGTTGACTCTTTCTGGATGAATCTAAGCTATGAACATTCAAAACCTACTTTTCAGCTAATGTGAAACTGATCTAACACACTGAAGTGCCACAGAAGTGTTTGCATAAAATATTTTTTCCCCGGAAGATACTTACTTATTTCCAATCTTAACGACAAGGTTGGGGTCATCAATGATAGCAGGATTATCCACAAACTGCTGATACGTTACTGCGTGTTCTAAGAATTCTTCTGTGGGGGGAAAAAACGACATATGTAAAGCATGTATTTACAGATGCCTGGGATGGGCCAATCTAAACCTCTCCGCCTCTCTCAAACCCATAGGTTTTGCATTCAGGGAGAGCCCTTCATTACTAGGGTGCTGAGATGAGCAGTAACATGGAAGCAAGATGTTCAGAGACTCTCAATCTCAGATGTTGAGGGTTTCTTTTTTAGCTGCTGGGTGTCTCCTGTTCAAAACACAAGCTAAGTGAAAGCTCAGGGATGGAACTGTGAGAGAGGAAAATCAAGCTTCTAAGCAAGGCAAGGAAGTACTTTGTCACACCTTTCACTGATCCTCTGTCCAAGTTAGGAGTAAGAACTGATGGGCCCAACGTATGTGTAAAGCCATAGCCAGAAACTTAATTATCACTTCTAGGGCCTTCAGCAAAACGAAAATGTTTATGAATTAACACCCTTTCCACTGCCTGCAACTCCTTTCAAAAAGTCTATATAGTTCACAAGTGATCCAGATGACAAATACAACCCAAATAAATCACAGTATATTAGAAATGTGTTAATAACTAGCTTCCGAACAGCAATCAGCGTAGCATCAGGCTCTCATGATTTTCAAAACTGCAGAAATTGCAAGTCTTAACACATTTATGTTCACATTATTCAGCTGGAAGTGTAAAGGACAGACCATTGTAAATGATTTATCTAAGAGTCACACAAGAAACTGCAGAACAGGAGCTCAGGTTAGAGTTTCCAACTCCTCCTCCTAGTGTCCCTATATTCAGACCATCTTTTTCATTCCTGACACCAACAGCTGGAAATTTCCTAGCTATATACTGTACCAAGGGGCAAAAGTACCATTAATACGATTGTGATACAAAACATAGTACTATCAGGAAATAAATATACCAATAAAAATACTTCAAAAAAAATGTATATGGTGGATTATTGAAATGTGTTAAAAATCAGAAGTCCTATATATGTCTACCATTTCAAGTCTGAAAAATTCTAGGAAACATAACGTTTCAGGGACAGCCTATGTTCTCAAGACATTTTTGAGTACAGCCACAGGAGGGCACTGCTTCCCCAGTCTAGGATGCTAAAACTTGGCCGACAGCACATGCCTGTAATTCAGAAGGTCGTTCTGTACCTTTGGTTATTTCTTTGTTATCAGTAAGGCCTCCACAGAGAGAAATGGCAATGGAGGGCAGATCTCGAATTCCATCCGAGGTGCTTTCAACTCCACTGTCAACACCTGAGCTCCCGACAGACTGCGGCGAATGGCTGGCAGACCGCGGCCCCGTGTCGTTCGTGTTCTTGCTTTGAACAGCATCCCCGCTGAAAAAGAAAAACCAGGAATTTGGTCTTCATATAGTCATTCCCAAATTGTCTCCCTTCAGCAAGCACCGTTTACATCTCACACACACTTGGGAGGGGCAATAGCTTGGTTTTGCCGGAAAATTTAAACAATGTACTCTCAAACACTGGACTGCTTCCACTCACTTGGCCAAACTGGGCACGTGTAATGTCAGCTTCACTTATTTACAAGAGTGAAAAAATGGACAATAAACTGCACAATCTTTGTAGACAAAACAATGCTACTATAAGTGAAGTTTATACTAGTAGAACCATTCCCTCACCGGAACAAAAATAAACATATTAGTTTATTATTTAATTTGTATTAATCATATAAACTGATAGCTAAACCCAAGACAAAGGATGTGTATGTTTGTGTATTTACATATCATGTATATATAAATAAAATACTCTACATATAAAACATTAGGATTATAATTTTGAGAAACAATAAATAATTATACCCACTTAATCTGTGTATAGATAAAATTATTACTGCAAAGTGCAGGCTCATCAAACTCTGCATTCCATTCCAGATTTATATGAATGCATCTGAAAAAGGAATCTTTTTCTCTGTATTACTAATATTTCTCTTTTATTGAAATGCTAATATTACAACAGCTGAGTTTAAGAAAGCAAACAAGAAAAATAAAATATGCAAGCTACTTGAGTTGCTGCTCAATAACTTCAGTCAAATGACTAGAGTAAGATGTGGAAAGAGGACTATAAATGTTATAAGAGGTTCTAACAAAAATCAGAAAAAGTTGGAAATTTTATGTTCAGGGTGCAACATTTTCATAAATAAACCTGTCATGCATCATCCAAAAACTATTTTCTAACATTCATATGTATAGGTGATCACCCACAGCAGAATAACATTACAGCAATCATTTTGTGCTAATACTGTTAACAGTAAGGTATGTTTTTCAGCGTAATAAGCAAGGAGATGGGGATATTCCAAGGCCAACCGCTCTCTCAGGAAACGTAACATTTACCAACATCAGTGTACATTACATCAACAATCCATGTTCAATATGTGATGCTTAACTGCAAAATAGAAAATCAGTTTCAAGCACACATCTCAGGCCTGAATGCAGAGCCTTCACCTCTGCTTGTACTCTGGAAAAGAGGTCTTATCTGGTTGGCAATGATGGACTGATCTAAATCTAGAAGGTGACAAGAGCTCTTTAAATAGCAAAAATATAAGCAAAGGACTTATACTTCTTGGGGAAATAAAGTGCAGCAACTTCTGGATCCATGTCAGTGAGGTCATCTAAATAGACACCATCAGCACCAAGATGCCGGCTCCGTTTGTCTGTAAGGGATGGCAAAAATAAGCCTATTAGTGAGTATTTTCTGAGTAACAAGCCAAAATTGTTATTACTGTTTAACTATTCATTTTAAGATTCAGAAATCAGACAAGTTATAATAGTTTGTGAACTGCACTGTATAGAATGGTACTGCCAAAACAGTACCCACCCAGGTTGCTCATATGCACTGTTCAGATTTTTAATTCACAAAATGGGACAGCAGCGGACTGAGATATGCTGAGGCCTCCTTAACCCAGACAAAACCAGTGGGAATAAGAAGTCAAAAACAGCAAAAGCAAAGCTTTCTGAGGATTTGTATAGGCCTATTATCACAGTAAGGCAATCAGAGCGTTTAATCTCTGAGAACTAAACTTCAGTGCCCCCTTGCAAAAGGGAAATAACACAACAGGCTACACTATAGTCACCAATAGACTATAACTGGCTTGTTATGGAGACAACTCACTGTTTAGCACATAGAGCTGACATGTTGTGTGTGCACAGGTACCACTGCAGGGGACAAAACCACCCTCCTAGGTCTTTCACTAGGACCAACACAGATTCATCGCTGTCCTGTTGCTGCTGGTACATCTAGGCAAGTAACCACTGTAAGGCCAAAACCTAATTTGGAATTAATTCTAAAACCCACGACTTCTCCCTGTCCCAGTTTCCAACATCAAACATCAGAAAAGCAATCAGGAAAAAAAAAGATATATATATATATATGTAAAGACTGACTAGTAAGCAAAGGAACACTGTCATTTTTGTCTTCAAAGACAGAGTAATACATGGGGAAGTGCCTAAGAAACTTGCGTGTTTACTGATGAAAAAGCAGCTGCACAACCTAGTGTAGGGCTTACATAATTATAGAATAATCAGAGCTCTGAAACATAGCATTTGTAAGCAAATAAGTTTCATGTGAAGATTGTAACACATAATAAAATAGCCTGAATATAGAGCCCAGAAATTAAGAAGCAGAAAAGCAGACAGAGTTGTATTTCACAAATTCAGGACAGGATGTCTATCTACCACACAGAACTGAAACTGCTCATGTGAAAGAAAAGCACTTTATTTTATGGCCAATCAGCTGTTTGTGCAAAAGACACACTGCAACTTTGCACCAGAGCAGGGACGTTCCAAAATTACAAGCAACACATAACTCAAAGTAGTCAGGGCAGGGGAACCAGCAGATGTATAGTGTGCTTGCACTAAAATTGAAATCTCTGAATCTGCCAAATATGTATGAATTTGGAGCAAGTTTTGCAATCTTGCTCATACGCCGCAGAGCTGACAAAAATCCAGACCAAGGAAAATCTTCTATCTTACTACACAGCTCCCATGAACAGCCTGCAGCACAGCTCAGGTTTTGAAGGTCTTTTCCAAAGCTTACTCCTTTCCAGATCTGAAAGCACCTTCAGGGCATAGATTAATCTCTATGACAATGAGGTGCTTTATCACCATGAATTTAAAGACAAAATCATACATATAAAAGCGCAGAATCAACAGCTTTACCTTTCTTTCTGGAAGGAGAATCAGTCTTGCCAGCTGGTTGGGCTGAGCAAGCTGCAGCTTGTTTTATTTCTTCATTGGCAGGCAACAATGGTACAGCTGCTTCTGGAGACTCTCCCTCTGGCTTGTTTGCCTCAGCTGGTGAGGGCTCACTTTCATCAGCAGTTGCTGCATCTCCTTGTCCAAGGGCAGGCAGAGGAGACACAATGTTAAACTCCTCTATAGGAGAACTTGGGATGACCCGAAAGTGAGTGCTTTCAGAAGGATTTACATCCACCATGCTGGGTTCCTTTGTTTTGAGCAGAGAACTGGCCTGTGAGGAATAATAAACAGATTGCTATAAGGAAAAGCTCTTAAAAATGCAGTAGCATAGAACGTGTTCTGTTCACTCCAGTGAGATCAGATTCTCAAGGTAACCAAAACTACAGCAGAAAGTCACAATTGAGTGAGACTACAGGGTACGAAAGACCTTTCTGCTGTCCACTTGCCTGTGCAAAATTCATCTGGTTCTTGGGGCCAGGAAAGGTTTGTTCTGCAATGTGCTCTACAGTCCTCTTTCCCACTCACCTGCCTGGGAGCACACCACAGCTCCCACCCTGCCCTCCTCCCTTCCTGCACCAACTCTAGCTTTTCTTCAGAAGGTAACCCCAATAAACATGAGAAGGGAGCGCAGCCCGGAGTCCTTATACAATCAGGATGCTCCCAGGGACCAGGACAGACGTACACGGCCATTCATCTGTAACCAGATTTAGATTTTAAACCACTTTAGAGGAACAATCCTAGATCTTTGCTGAGCGTGGGACATGAGGTGTTCTTACAGAGGGGAGCTGACCTCCCCCAGCAGCAGCTGTATAGCTGCTATAACCTTCAAGTCACAGCAAACCGACTCTTCCACAAAGATGAACAGCATCCAAAGCATAACTTCCAGTCCAGGTATGGCCAGATCAAGTCTGAATAGTTTGGCTAGGGACACACAAAGGACTGCAGAGGGAAAAGCCTCCAGGAATAAGATTTCCAATATACACCAGGCTGTGTGACTGGGATAAAAATGAAACACCCAAATCTACTAACAGGAAACCCTAAATTCTAGACTGGAAATGCCAATTTAAAACTCCTGCCTAGGCCTTTGCACTGAAATTTAGTCTAGGGACTTGATTTTCTTGTAATATATATAAGGAAGAAAATAATGTGGAGGTGATGGGACAGCTCATCTTTGGACTACTAAAGGAGAGGCCAGAGCTCTTCCAAAGAAATTAAGAATTCTGGATTCCCACTTCTGCTTCTGTCACTAGCTACCAACAGTGAATTAAAGATAAATTGTAATAGTGCTGTTATAATTCTGGTGCCACCAACAAAACACAGTTTTCCTTCTGAGGAGGATACCCACTTCCCTGGCCTGCAAAGCAGGAATTTTATTTCTTTACTCTGTTCCTGACCCCATCACTCCCACAGTCCTTTCTGTGGAGAAGCCAACCTTCAGCAGAAGGGGCCAAACCCCACACCCCCCCTGCCCCTGTAGTTGCAGTATGTCACTGAACTTGACCCTCACTTCTCACACCCTGAGGCAGACATAAGCCCTAAGTCTGCCCTTTGCCGTCTGAATGCTCCAACTCCACAGCTGCCATAGGGAGCCAGCCAGCGCCTGGCTGACCCTAGAAGTGCTCAGCTGCACATGGCTCCTGTGCACTGGGAGCTGGTGCTGCTGGCACGCTACAGATCCTCCACCCAGCCGGCCCAAATGGCTTCAGGCAGGAGAGAGGCAGCAAGCCAGTCGGCTCAGCCAAAAGAACAGCACGTCTGGGCGTGCACAGGTACAGAACTGCAGGTGTATCCGGGTGCTTATGTACTCAAGAAACCAATGTCAATTTTTGCAAATCACACTGCTAACACCAACCACCTATTTTCCATCTAAGACCATTTATCAATTTCAATGATTTACCAAAGGGCATTGGATTTGATTTTTATATGTTATTTAAGCTTCCGTTTTAAGACTAGGTCTCAGGTACTTCCTCATTTTCTACTGTATATCGTTGGTGTTGAGAACACCCATGACACAAGCTCCTTTCCTGTACCTCCTAAGGAGCAAGATGCAATTCTTTACATAAAACATTGCAATGTTATGTAAAAACAGGATCCATTCCCTCTCCAGCAGTCTGCAACCGAATAAGCGCATTTGCCCCCTTAAAGCACAATTGATGCTAGTAGGAACGCAACAAATTACACTGGATACCTTTGCAGCTTGGGGCAGCTCTCCCCAGGCCCAGTGCATATGGGGATTATTCTTCAGTCCGCTTCTGTCCATCGGTTTACTCACTAATTCTGAGTCACTGTTAGGGGTAGGAGGGCGTGAACCTAATGAGCTGAATTAAAACAAACAGAAACTGATTATTACAAAACATTATGAAACCAAAAGTAACCACAGTGCACTACACACTTTCCAAACTCATATCCACCAACACAAAGCATTAAAAATATAAACACTTATCAGCCCACTGACAGCGTGAAAGCATGGAAAAACAGTTTAAACATTTAGGGATCCTTTTAGACTGACATTCAGAGGTCTCATCCGTTTATTTAATAAGCACCATCACAGAAGTAGCACTTGAGAAGCTAAAAGAGATGGAACAAGAGCACTGGACCTGAACATTTCAGGAGGATTTTTGGGTTTCTATGTGGAAAAAAGAACAGAGATGGTACAAGCAGAAGCAGACTAATGTTAGTCTACTATGTTAGTATTGTTACAATGGATGTGAAATGCAGAAATGACTCACAGCAACAAGCCACTTTATCCTGAGTAAGTAATAAATTAGTTTAAGGAATCCAGCTGATTACTTCCTTCTACTAACTTGTTCCATTCTAGCCTTGGATGCATGTTTATAGGAAGAACCAGCAGGAGAGATACACAAAGAAGTCAAGCCCTTCCAGTGCAAAAATATTTAATTGTTTGTTTTGCTGACTACTCAATGTAATTTAATAGTTAATTAGTAAATAATCAGTTTCTAGCATATTTTTAGTGTGGTAAAGTCAATAATGTGATGTCAAGTCAGTCATTAATAAAGATTCACTGATTTCAAGGACAAAAGGAAAAATTCTGATTATCTGCTCTGCCTTTCTGCATAATGCAAGTCATAGAATTTCACCCAGAACCCCCAGAACAAAGCCCATTAATTTTTGCCTGAGCTACAGCACATCTTTGGTATACTTATGCAATCCTGATTTAAAAACTATAAGCAACAGGAGAATCCACAACATTGCTAGATTAAAGGTCCAAACTGAGTTACCTTCACTCTCAAAAACAAAAGGCTTCCCACATTTAGCATAAATTCATCATGTTTGATTTATTCTTTACCTTCTGGATAAACTGAATATCCAAAACAGTTTTGCTCTTTCGATATAAGGCAGTTTTGTAGAGCGAGCTGGTAGGGAATTCATTGTTCACAGGCAAATAACCACTTCACACTATCATAAAAGCAGCTTTTAAATATCTGTGGATTTCACATCTGAAACAGCACCCTAATTATCTACATTATTCCTTGGTTTCATCTATGTTGCAGTAAGATATAACTGGAATATGGTTAAACGCTATGGCTTTTTAGCTACAGAAAATTACATTATCTAACTAAAATTTATAAGCAATACTGCAGAAGATATTTTTTGGTCCTAAGAATTACAAATTTTTATTAGTCCTTAGGGTATAACCTACCATTTGACAGATGAAGGAATCAACACAATGTTATTTTAAAAGTATTTTCAAGTTTTATGGATTCAAGAAAATCCTGGTGGGACTTTCAGCAACTTCTACATCTCCCACTGACAAGTTTCTAGGATTTGAAGTATTTTCCATGCATCTAGTGTCCATTGAAACTTTGGAAATCAGGAGCCTGGGCACTTCAGAAAATCTCAGCAGGCAATGATGCATCTGCTTTAAGCCCAAACGTCTAAATTCAAGGAAGTGTCACTGCATGAGCTAATCTGTGAACTACACATATTTTAACCTTTGAAATACCTACTGCTTACTTAGAAAAATCTCCAGTCTGGGCTCTGGGGTACGTTCAGCCCAGGTTCACCTACAGTAAACAGCCAGATGACCTGAGAGAATATAGGCATTGCTTCAGTTTGGGCTAGAACCTCTGCATTAGAACACTAATCAAGGGGAGACAGCGCGGAGGGAACCTTGCCTTTTCCATAATTTTCCCTGAAAATACAGTTCCCTTGTACACACAACCGAGTGGGGAAGAAGCCCAGGCTGTTAGCACCAAAACCGTGATGGATATTCCCAGACATACACATGTAAGTGCCAGAAATATGGCACTTGCATATGTGTGTATGTTGAAACAGGCAGAGTTCTGCTCCGAGAAGGCTCTTGCTGCAAAAGGCTGCCTGATGCTCCATGCACGTGTCTGGATTATTGGTTCAGAGCTGATATAGCTACAAGTGTAAACAAGGTAAATTAGGAACAGGGTGAGCATGTAGCCCCCAAAACAAAGTACACAAAATACTCTCATACACACACAGTACACATACTCTCTACTGAATTTTCAACACAAGCACAACGGAGACATCTTCTCATTCTATAAATACCACTTTTCTAGGCAGTAAAATATAAGGATTTAGTAGTAACAAAAAATCTTAGATCTTCAGAATTCTGTTCAGTTGATTCCTCCTTGTAGATTAGAGTACAAATGATAATACAACCTCATGGCAGAACAGAATTACCATTGCAATGCCATCTTAATTTAAAAGGCCCAAGACTAAATCAGAGTGCAGACATGCATCCACAAGTTAAATTATTTTGTTTGTATAAAAGGATACTAAAGCATTCTTGTTCCTTGTAGCATCTGGAACATAAACTGGAATTTTTTATGCCACCCACAAACATTAATATAGGGTTGGTGGCCTCGCAATGAGAGCTGGTTTTCCATTACGGAGAAATTACTTTTTTCTTCATATACCATATTATTGTGTAACACTCAATAGCTACACTCTCCAACTAATATTCCTCTGGAACAGCAACAATAACCTCTGTAGTTTATGGACACAGATGGCAATTATGCCTACTACAGTCCTGTTTGTATACTTCCTGTTTGTAGAGTTCTGCTTCCATATGTAATGCCAGATGTCGTCTCCTTTACCCACACTGGGACTATTTTGGCTGATATTCAGTTCATACTCTTGCTACCAAAGTAAAATGAAATTGAAGACTGATAGGGCTCAAAATTACATTCCTTTAATTTTTTTTTAGCTCAGGTCAAATTAGATCCTGGATTAATGCTACACTTGCACTAGGGCTCAATAAGGCTGAATACCATGGCCACATAGCATATGTAACCCAGCAATAGAATCCTGCAAATGCATCCATGAATCAGACTCAAAATGGGTTCTTTATTCCTAACACCATCATGATGTTTGTCTCGGGATGAACTGTGCCTTGCAACTCCTCTGTCCTGAAGTTAGGCACTGATCCAGCCCTGCTGAAATTCACTTGCCTTAGAGATTGCTGCAGATAATGCAGATCAGACTAGAGCCACCCATGCTGTCAACACTGTACAAGGAGGAAGGGAAACTTCAGTCATCTGGATCAGCATATCTGATTCACATCCCATAAATGCTGAATATAGGTATTCCGTAACAGCTACGACTGCACTTAATGTAATCTAATGTCAAAGAATAAGTAACTTGGCCTGTAGTTGGCAGTTCTACAACAGCAAATCATGCTGCTCTTTGCACTGTTTCCCCCTGCAAAGCAGAGACAGCCCTGAGAAAGCAGCAGTGTGACCTGAGAAGTCAGGAGGAAAAGCAGCCTCTCTCATGTACATGTCACAACAATAGCGGAGAGCCTCTGAACCTCCTTTGAGATGGCCATAACTGAGTTTCTTTTTTCACAGAGGAAAACAGCTGCAGACACAGAGAGGTCCGTACGCAGACAAGTTACTACAGCACTTTAGCTGTATGTATATCTAGACTGCAGGACAGGTGAACTCCAGAGCAAAGTTCATGGAACCACCCAGAGCACATCACTGCTCCATCCCAACCTGTGTGCCTGCCCTTCCTTCCCATGAAAAACACAGAACAGCCTGGATTGTCCCAGGATCTCACCTTGTCATGGTGCTGCAACATGGTCAGTTTAAAGAGGGTAGACCTAGAGGCTGGGAAAACCTCAAGATGATCAGTGTTGATACAGCCTTAGGCACCTGGTATGACATCTAGTCTGAGATAGGCAATGAGCAATTTAGCCTGATTTATTACTCAAAGCTTCCCCAGCATTAGTGGAGAATTGTAGAGGTCATATTCAGAAACCTACTTCAAATTTTTTAACTGAGCTGCTGTGACTTCTCTC
>NW_010237517.1:0-13491 GCF_000690775.1 Eurypyga helias | reverse complement strand
GGAAAGAGCCTGGCTGTACAATCTTGAGGCACCTTAAATTTAAGACATCACAAAAAGTGTCTGTAGCCACTTTCAGCTCTGTTAGAAGGGGTCCACAACCAGAAGAATCCTACAATACAGCAAAGGTTTAAGTCTGAGTCTCCTAAACCTTAGGGAAGATGTCTTACCTACTGTGTCATCTTTATAAGATGCTCATCCGCTACAGTGCAACATATAGAGTCTCCCTGCCCTAAACCAGGGGACAAAAGAAAATCCCCCTTTTGGTACTGGGCTCCTCCCATTACAGGTTTTGCACACCTTATTGCTTGCTTAATTTCTCAGGCCTTTGTTTTGCTTTTACTTTTGCAACCTACACACAAGCAAACAACTCAGAAAATCCACGGGCTAAACACATCATTAAAATATGCAATGACTGCAAAAAGTCACATGGAAATGTCAGTCTTCAGAGGAATATAAGTTTTCACTAGCCAAGTTCTTCCTTTTTTGCTTTATCTTAACCAACTCCAGTTTTAACCCAGGTTTTCACTGGCCTGATTTTATTCTAGCCACCCTTGTTCAATTGATGATTCATCAAGGCAACTTACCTGCAGTGCCCACAGAGAAGTAAGCAGAGGAAATTAGTTTCAGGGTCACTTTCTTTTAAAGTGTCTGGGTTAGCAGTAAGCGCAGTTAGAAGTTCAACAAAGTTCACCTTTTATTCATGCGTTAGATGTGGTATTAATGTGTTAAAAGCATTAAAGAGCAACCCAGAAAAGAGGGAGGACAACTGTTCTACCTGTCTGGAGGAGAAAAGTGAGAAGGTTGTTGAGGACAAGAGTTAGATAGGCCTCCGTCAGCTGGAACAGTGAGAAGAGAGGATTGCCCTGCGCAATCTATAGGCTTACTGTGCAGCACAGCATGTTGGTAGAAAGAAAAACAGTGTTTCATTATTCACAAGTGCTGATTAACATAAGCTCTTTGTGCTTTAGCTACATAAATGCTGAATTTACAACCAGAATTTTCAAAATCCAGAATACTGCAATCAAGAAACAAACAGAACACACAGTTCAAAAAGCCACTGAAGAGGGAGGGTATTGGCACATGCTAACACCAGACTGGTGGAGCTAATGGCATTAAACTCTACCGTCAGTGTGGAGAAAGCTTCTCCCAGAATGCAATTCAAATTAAGCCCTTTCTCTGAAATCATCTCCTTGCTCTCCCTGCCTCTGTCCCTCAACTACAGAGGCAGTCTATTAAGATTAGACGTCTTAGGATAAGGTCTTGTGCCCCACTCCAAGAGTCTGCATGGAGGATGTGGGGCACGTGCACACACGCAGAGGAAAAAGTAAGTGAAGTAGTGTATGTGTTCTTTTCACACAATCAATATTTCATGTCTATCTACCTATGCAATTCAGCAGATTAGCTTTGAAAGGGACACAAGAAGTTCATATTCTTACTCGTTAAAAAAAATTAATCTTATTTTTATACATCAGTCCCAATCTTGCAAGTTCTTAAAAGGATTACACCCAAAGTACTACAGATTTATATACCTGCAATCACTGAAGCCTGAAGCCCTTATAAGGTGCGTGCATGAGGCAAAGACTCAGAGTTCACCCAATGTTCACTCTCTCTACAGTATTTATATGCAAACAGTGACATTAACAGACATAAATATACTTCAGAATCTGTGGACCTGCATTTGTATGCATGCATTTGTTCAATCAATGAAAAACCTAACCTCAAGGTTCTGCACACTATACCTCATTCCAAATACAGAAAGCATTCATCTAGTAACAGACAGTGACCATGTTTGATACCAAAATTTTTAGAACGACTTCATATAGCACTAGCATATAAAAATTAAAGGAAGGTTATTTAGAAATGTACTATCAGAAGAAGTACCTCTGAAGAGGTGACCATTCTCCATCTGACCGAGGGTAAGATGCAGACTGAGAAAACATAGCAACTGCAGGAGCCTTCATGTCAGATACTTCATCAACAAACACATCTGGAACAATTACGTGCCATTTAAAAACCACACTTGATTACTGCGTAGTCATACACTCCAGAGAACACTTGTCTACCTCTTTGAAGTTCAGGTTATACTAATTCTTCTCTACAGTAGGTTTATTTGTTATCTGATTCATACCTTCTGGTTCACAGAACAATGGAGGATTGTTCTTACGTTTTCAATGTCATTTTCGTTATTTTTGTTAGTAACATTCTCAATAGCTTTCTAGCCTAAAGGTTTTACTTAAAGAAATATGTTCATCAACCACTGTACTGTTAAATTACTGTTAGAAGGTATGGAGTGGAATTTTAAGCCAGCATTAGGTTTCCATTATATATCTCAATTCCACTGTGATACCTTGAATTGTCCAATGGTTCTTTTTCTTCCTCTGAGCTAATCTCTATAGGAAACATGTCTTCATCTTCTGACGTGTCTCCATTGTCTTCTCTTTTTAAGCTGTCTATTTTATGGGTAGACTTCCTCCTCTTCTTCCTCCTTTTTTTCACAGAGCTACAGACTGGAGACGCTTCAGAAGAAGGCTGGGATCCATGGACCTGGGATGGTACTTGTGAGGATGCACTGCTGTCCAGGTTTCTTATCCTGTCTATGGAGTTCCTCTTCAGCTGAGCTTCCATTAAAGCAGTTCCCTCAGTCAGAATGGGAGATGTGGAGAGATGATAAGGAATTACCTCCTGAAAAGAAAAATGCAAACCATGCAACATGTTAGTTCCTCTGCCAGTCATAAATCTGGTTCTAAAAACCTATGCACAATTGCCAAAATCCAACTCATTTATTCCCCAGAAAAGTAACAAAGATCAGACATTTGGGTGTTCAGTACGATCCTATAGCATATGGAAATTGTTCCATAGCTGCATCTCCTTAGACAAGCCAGGAACAGTACTCTTAACAAAGAGGATCCTCTGACCATCTAATATTGGCCAGGTTATGGCATGAGTCTACCCACCTGATGCTAGATACAGAACAGAAACAAATAACCTGACCATTTTGTAAAATCCAATTCTCTTTCACAGCTCAGATGACAGATGGTAGTCAGATAGGTCACTGGTTTATAACTAGGTCACACAAACACCCTCTTATCCAATCATATGTATATGACGTTCATGGAATTATTTCTAGCAATTTTCAGTCACCAAATAACTGTTGCCACACAGAAGATTTTAATACAGAGATCAGAAGATTTAAATATAAAGAAATAGAGATGAATACTGCACACGCACACAGCCCTCAGCTGAAACTAGGAGTATCGTACAATGTAAGAATTTGAAAACTCATCCCACTCTGGACAGTGACAAAAATTATTGGGAATATCTGAAGAGAAGTGCCTGTAAAAAGCTTTCCTTATGGTACATTACATGTGGAATATCCAAAACTAGTATAACCACAAGTTATATAGACTATAAACTAGTGTGACCTTACCTTATATAGGTATTTAACCACACAGCTCAACAGCCGGCCTTCTCATTTAAACATAATCCCACATGAACAGTAGTTGCAAGATCACATCTTTGATGCGTACCAGGATTACTGTGTGCACAGATCTTTACAGGGCGTGTGCAGTCCTGCTGGCAGTCTGCCGAGTGGCTACGTTCAACGTAAAGATTTCTGCATAACACAGGTGCGTGGACACACTAACCTCTGCTGTAATCCTGGGAGACGTGAACTGTGTACATGCTCCTGCTGTTCACTCACTGGCATGCGCACAAACTCTGATTTATTTTTCAGTGATGACACTACCTTCTTTAGATTTTTTTCAGTTTCAGCAACTCAAAGAAATGAGGTAACTGCATAGTATTAAATTTCTCTGAACAGCAGGCATTGAATTTTTAACAAATTAAAATTCATTTTGACTCTTACCTGACCATTATCCATCTCCTGCACAAAAAAGGCCTCTCCGTTGTCTCCCAGTTTCATGTGCAAATCTACAGCTTCTCCATTAATTTCTATGTCAACCTGGAAGAAAATAAATATAGTCTGAACTGAAAAGAAAGTTATTTTATGTACATGGTTCCTGTTCAGCTATCCTACCTCTGTCACTGGGCAAATGCTTCTCAAGGAAGTGTAAGAAACCTTAGAATAATCATAAAATAGTGAACTTCTCAGTTTCTCTCCCAGCCCTTCACAAGGCCATCAATTTTCAGAATGTTTTTCTAACTCCTTCAGCTCATTTCGGTCTTGCTCCTCGACTCAGGAAGGTTTGTAGCCATTCTGTAAAATCCTGAATCTTTTAAAATGTAATTCTGAATGCTTCACTCACCACACCAATCTTTTTGCTCTTTCAATTCACAGCCTAATTTTGCATTGTGCAAGATGTACTTCCACATACAAATTCTTAACGTACCGTCTTTCAAATTCATTACACAGACTTCTCTTTACAGTATGAGAAGCACAAATAAGAAAATTTGACTGTTTCTTCCACACATTTATGTCACCGCTATACAGCCACAACTATTTCCACCTCTTCTCAGGAGGATCTTTCCCTTCGCCTATAACCATTCTTGCCCCCAACTCCATTTTCACTGGTGGTTTTGAGGGGGTTTTTTTGAGACCTAGAGAAGCCTCCATTTATGTGGTATTTCAGGACACACTATGCCATTAGCACAGTAACATTTTCAACTTTTACCCATCTTAAATATTGGTACTCTTTTCTGATTCATGTAAGAAGTGAACAACGTCCACGGTGAGATCGTTCTGCTGAACTGTAGCTACATTAGAACCTAGACTACATGTAGTTACAAATTATTTCCTAAAATAATCTGTCATGCATTACTCACTGGCAACTTCGCATCTGATATCATACTGCCAGGTCATTCAGCTTGGTTACATTTCTCTAATGGTCCTCACTGCTTTTTCTAGCTTCAATTAACCTCAACATTCTGTTACCTGAAAATATTACTTCATGATTAACCTGTTTTTGTAACCATCAATGAACATGTTAAACAAAGGGGTCTTAATACACAGTCGCTAATGAAATTTATTATAAACCCAAAGCAGCAAATTCAGTGTTGCTCTACTGAAAATAAATGTTACAAATCTAACGGTTTGTTTTGGTTTTATTACAGTCAGTGTCTTACAAATTATACGTTGAAATGTAAGAACCAATGACAACCATTTTAACTGAATCGAGCCTCAATTTGGGCACCTTTTAAAGGGTGTCCAAAACAACCCATGACTAGCATACCACAGAACATTCAGTAACTTCCTTGCCATTAGAATTGCTCCACAGACAGAACATAGAAAAATTGGCAATTTTCTTACCACTTTCTCCCTAGAACGTAGGACTCCCATTTTCCCAAAGCGTACGTGGAAAGGAGAACAGTGAAGATTTCCATCTGGCTGACGTACAACAATTATATCTATGCATCCTGACAATGTGGCTGGGTTCAGTCCCTTATAGAGCTCCTTCACAGTTACGAACACTTGCCCTGCTAACTGTCCAACGTAATTCATGGTTTGGACCTGAAAGGCAAAAGATAGAACAAACAAGATTTTGATCCCTGCTTTATATTTAAGAGACATTTGAGAGACTGGGATTCCAGCAGCGGGATATTCTCCTGTGTCACAAATTAAAAGCTTCACACAGAATCAGGATTTCCCAGGATATTTATTTGCAGCTGATGCATATTTGTAGAGAACTATTAAAAGACAAAAGCAAAAGAGACCTTGTAAGTCAGAGAATTGTAACAACTTTCAAAAGTTTATAAGCTCAGTTGCATTCAAAACCGCTGTCAGACTCTTAAGACTCTGCAGCTCATAAATGTCTCCAATTATCTCTGATGAGAAAAACATTACTTCTAAAATAACATCTCCTCCTATCACTTATGGTGCCCTCAACACCAAATACACTTTCCTCATGTACTTCTACAGGCTTTTAAGGGCAGGGCAAGTGAATGGTTTTAAGCCAATCTAATTTTCCACTACACTGAAGTCAAAAACTGTTTTCCCACTTTACAGGGATTTCTTCCGTTAAAAGATTATTATAATGCATACACACAATACATAGGCATTAAGGCTTGACAAGCAACCTTCAATCCTGAGCGTCTGAACTTCAGAGTGCTTCCTAATGCAATTTTACCATCCTTGTTTTAAAACACTCTTTTACTATCAGCAGGTTTAGTAAAGATTAGGCAGGTGTTGACGGTTGAAGTGTTTGGCTTTATTTCCCCTGCTCCTGGATTTATTTAGTATTTAGCATTTAGTTCCCTGCTTCTACTCTGTTAATGTAATTCCTGTTTATTCTCCGTTAATACACTTAGTCCCCTAGACAGGACAGTATGTATACTTGGACACACTCAAAAATTCAGTCTTTTAAGGGCTCTCAAAGTATGCATGAATTTAAGCAGATACTTTCCTGAACAGTAGTGATTTTAAGGATTTCAATGTCTATTGTTTTCATTATTTTTCCCACACTTCTTAGATTAAAAGATCCTGATTTCAGGAAAGTCTTTGTGCACCCGGTATAAAGCATAGCCTCACATATAAGTTCTTGGCTAGGCTGGACTACGTCACCCGGGTATCAATAAAAGAGATGCTTGCAGGGTAGGCAACGGTAAAACTCCTGTTGATGGTGACAAGAACAGAACTGAGCTCAGTCTGAGACAGTCACTGCACTGAGCTGCACGGCCTGTGTTAAACAGCATCATCTGCTACGACAGAGACTCTCAGCCGTGCTCTTTCATAAACAACTAAAAGATCCAAGTGTGAAATGCTGTAAAAATAGCACCAATTTTTTAACCATGATTTATAATTAGAAACAAACAAAAAAATTCAAAAGAATACAGTAAAAGCTTTAGAGTGAAAAAATTGAAAGTTGGGAAACTCTATAATTAAGGCTGGTGTCTTCATGCATAGCTGTTCTGACTGACGGTACCTGTGGTTTCTTCCAAAAGTCCCTCCACATAGGATGGACTGAAGCCTTGTTTTCTTCTCTGTTTCTATTGCAATACATGGGCATCAGGACACAGACCATGCTCTGAAGGAAGAATTATTTATGTTCTTTTGGGCTTTATGATAGCCATCACTACGATGCTCCTGAAAAGTAATGATGCTTTCCCCTCTGACATGGGGAGCTGAACCACAGCAAGATTAAGATTAAAACTAGGCACTTACTTTGGCAACCAAACAGGCTTTTTTTTGAAGTGTTTAGTATACAAGATGTTAACTGATGAAAGAACATTCCCTAAATATTGTTTGGAGAAGCATTTCTGCATGGCCCTTAATTCAGGCATCTAGAAACTGTGGCCTACTGAGAAGTCAACACATGAAAACTTCATAGCAGAAAGAGCAATTATATTCAGTTCTCCAGCATTCAATGTGTATTGGCACTTCTGGGCTCCTATTATACATTAGAAACATGCCTTCCTGAATTCAAATCTAGCGGTTAACTGCTTCACAGGGAACTGCACTTTAAACTCATGCCGCACCCGATGCTGTGTCACAGAACAACAGTTTGGGGACACCTTGTCCAAAGTCTGCCCAAAGGAAGGCCAACTTGGACCATTGCCTATGACTTTCGTCTCCTTGAGTTCTCAATGTCTTCAGGCATGGAGATTTCTTAGCCTCCCTGGGCCCTGTTCCCAAGTTTGACTGTCCTGGCAGCAAAAACCTTCTTCTCAATATTCAATCAGAATTTTCTTTCTTGCAATTTGTGCCTGTCGCCTCTTGTCCTATCACTGTGCACCCCTCAGATTCAGGCACTGTTTCCTCTATACCCCACAAACAGGTAACCAAATACCCTGAAGACTGAACAAAACTAGTTCATCCAAACTCTTCTTTTAAGCCATAAGCTCACAGCCCCCTGATTATCTTCATCTTGTACGGGGCTTTGAGCAACCTGGTCTAGAGGAAGGTGTCCCTGCCCATGGCAGGGGGGTGGACTGTAAGGTCCCTTCCAAGCCAAACCATTCTGTGATTTTGTGACCTGGGCTCTTTAAAAAACTGACACACAGCACAGACTTAGGTTCAGTAGTGAACCTCCAGAGTGACAGATGTATGCAAACCTTTAAAATTATCCCTTTGCTTTGGAAAAATACTTCAGTTTCTATTGGGGTTTCTCTAACCCAAAGCCCAGTGAGAAACACATTTCTTCCTGAGCTAAGATTAAATTTAAAGTTGGTTACAATTAAATTCAAAATTTCATGGTGTAGTTCACCCACAGTTAATGCTTGGTCTGCTTAAGCAACAAAATTTCTAGGTGCAAAACAGCCATTACTTCCTTGGTGGGAAAGGAGTTGTTAGGACAGTACATATACCCCACTGTTCGTGAGGTACAGGCAAACAACCCAAATATGAGGACTCACACATCCTCTCAAGTTACACCAGCAAGCCTCTTAAACAGAGAATTCTGCAACTATTCTTGTTCACAACAAATCTTAGCTGCACTGCCTGCCCTGTCTTAGGACACTGAGCTTATGTTTATACTCGCAAATTTAAAAAGTTAGACACCATCCTCAAGTTCTGAGACCACTCGGAATAGCACAGCTTGCTCCATACAGTGAAAATCTCTTATACCTTAAAAAGTGCCACATTCAAACTATTGGCTGGTGATGGACGCTCCTTTCTAGGTGAGCTGAACCTGGCCTGTGCAACAAAATCACTGCAGAATTAAAAGACAGGCTGGCAGACTAATCACATAAACCCTTCTTCCTCAGGAAACCAGGCAAAAATGGGTTTATATTTCAAATGTAGGGAATAAAAGATGCTGTAGTTAAAATGGGGGAAGAGTTCAGAAATTGGACTCTGATGGATGTAAGCCCTTTATCCTAATTTTTATACATGCCAAGCAAAGCTGAGATTGTTTGGAGTAGGAGGTTTGTAAATTTATACTCTGAACATAAAGTCAGCCCATACTATGTCAGTACTCCAGGAAACCAACATTCCTCAAATCCCAGAGAGACTGCATGTGGGTTTGGAGCAACGTTTTACTCTGGCCACTCCAAGAAATCTTTCACTTACTAACCAGTCAGCAGCAACTTCAGCAGTAAACATGAGTTTACGTCACGGGTTGAACCCACAGTGCCTGCCTGTTCATTATACTGAATTTAGTAAAACTCCTGTCCTCATACCGTGTTAGTGGACATAGCATGCAGTATTTTTTTGCTGCTGGGAAAATTGAGAATCCCTCTGATGTAAGCTCACAGCAAGTGAGAACAGCCTGTACTGCCCCTGTCAGGATTTTCAAATGGCTTAAGCTTTGTTCTTTGCCAGGAGACACTCCACAGCCCTACATTATGCATCTATTACTAAATTAAAAGTATTTTCTAGTATCATTTTTAATGTCAATTTAACTAGCATCACCTGCCAGGGGGCTCATTCCAACTCTTTTGATTGTTAAAGACTTCCCTTCCCGGAGAGGGTGGTGAGGCACTGGAACAGGTTGCCCAGAGAAGCTGTGTATGCCCCATCCCTGGAAGTGTTGAAGGCCAGGCTGGATGAGGCTTTGAGCAACCTGGTCTAGTGGAAGGTCTCCCTGCCCATGGCAGGAGGGTTAGACCTAGATGGTCTTTAAGGTCCCTTCCAACCCAAACCATTCTATGATAGCATTTTTCAGAATTGATCATCTTGTTGAAAAATAGGTGAAAAATAAATAGCTAGCTGTTACCTATTTACTTAACTGATGTATTAACTTAGCAAAGACTGACCTAACACAGTTAATTCTTTAAAGTCCCGTTCTACTGGATGCCACAGTAAGATCAAATGCGCTGTCACGTAGATAATCCACTTCTTTGATACAGGTACACCAGCGTATGTCCTAATTCCACTGGAAAAGCTGGTGACTGTACCCTTTGTGGCCCACTTTTTACAGCTCACCTCTCTCCCACAACATCTCATTTTATAAGATAGAATTGTGAAAGAAATAGGAACTAAAGGCCTCTTTTCCTTTTGCAAGACCCTGTGTGTAATTAATTGTACAAACCTGATGTGTTGCATCCTCTGATCTGACCTTGGCTTCTGTTATGAAGATAAAAAGCTTGAGAGAGGCCAGACTACATCTGGGAATCAGACTGTGGCCCCTTCAAGAGAATCATTCCTCCTCTACAAAAAGCTAAATGACAATATTTCAAAGACTCCTAGGTCAGCGTTTACTGCTACTCTTTTATTATGTATCAATCTTTTGGTTTCTTAACTCTGAAGCAATTTAGTTATGTGTGCAGTATTGAACACCAACTCCCTCTAGAATTATTAATGGAATTCTACTACTGACCATCTTTACCACAAAAAACAGTATCAAACAGGTTACATGCTAAAAAAAATTTCTGATAAAAATGTAGGGTAGAGAAGGATAATATTTCAGATGAAGATTCCCTAGATGGATTTTTTTAAAAATTAAGCTTAGCCCTTCACGTCTGTTACCACAAACAACCACAGTAACGATGACATCTTAACGATGAAAGCTCATAATAACTAGCATTCCATTTTTAAAAGAGGCACTTCTGTTCATTAGTTGTAAAGTCACTAATGCTGTGTGGCCATCACAATCAAACCTCTTTTTAAGTCATTTCAGGTTGAAAGTTGAGAATCATTAAGACCATTCAAAAGCCTTTTTCTTAACTATTTGTTAGCTCCTACTTCAATCCAACCCAGGGTCACTGTCACACATACCCATCTCAATTTTTGAGTAAATTCCCAGCCAGAACCCCAAAGTTGTGCATTTCTCAGAGCAAAATGAGAGCCTGGATTTACTTTCTCTAGGGGAGCATTGAAGGCACTGCACACGACTTTAGGAGACCTTAGTTTAGGTCCTTACTTTCCTACAAGCCTCCCATACGGTCTTGGGCATGTAACTAAGGTTTAGACCTTAAAAGATGTTTAACTCCCATTGGTTTCAAGCAGGGTTGGTCTATCAGTGCGGCTGTATCTCAACTGCAGCATGCCAAGCTCATCAGAGTGAGTCACAGACAAGCACTCTCCTTGCATTTATTTTTTTCCTAGGAAAGGAAGCCTGGACACATGAGCTGGAAGGGAGCCACAAGCAGCCACAACCTCATTCAGACAAGTTTTGGGGGAGAACTCCAGAGCGCTCTGCTGAGCAGTATGATTCTAGTTGTTCTGTAAATACAAGGGCAAACTCTGTCCAAACCCGATGAGGTACACATTTTTTCCAGACCTCCCTCTAGTCACAGCAGCATGGGACAGACCACATTCCTGCAGGTGATTTGACAGTACTTCTGGTCAGTTGGAAGACAGGTGCAATTCACTTGTATGTCCCAAATCTGAAAGCAACATGCAGCACGTGGCTGGCTCTATACCAGCGTGAGAGCATTTTGCTTCCTGCCAGCCAAATCTCCAGAAATATTTTAGGGTTGGGATTATTCTGGTCTTAATTCTATTAGGAACTATTTGACTCCTATTAGAAGTTAGCCAAGGCCAGTGCCAAAAACTGTGACTTCTTAGAATGGCCAGAGAGTCAAATGGATCAAATGTCAGCCTTTATCTTCCAAGCCGCCACTCACTCACTCACACTCACTCACAGACACAGACTTTGTCTACAAGATGACTGTTCACTTGTTTCTGGTATTGGACTTTCAAGTATCTGAAACGTTACTTGGTCCAACACTTGATAAAGTCCCTGTAAATGACAGAATATTTTCCTGAGAGTAGCTGAAAAGAAAAATTCAAATTGAAGACTCAAACCTTGCCTGTAATGAACCCTCACGTTCAAGCGAAGGGAGGGCTGGCCTATAGTCCCACAGTCAGGGTATCGGACTGGCACTCAAGAATCCAAGGGAACCATTCCATGGTCAATTTAAGTGTACGACCATGGTCCCCACATCAACCTCACAACCATACATTCCCAACTCTCCCAAATCTTCTCCTTGTGTCAACACTGAAAACTAACATTACTAAAACCGTACAAAAATAATTCTCCGTTGGATCAAGGGGATGATCTGACTCACCGCATACCCATACAATTGCAGCTATCAACTAAGCAGAGAAGATGAGAAAGAGTTGACTGTGAGCAGTACCAGGGAACACCTGTTTTGGCATTTCAGGTAATTTTGACATCATATCTCAAGTCCTGTCTCCTTTCCCAGAGATCTCACGGGAGACCTTCCCCATCTCCCCTGATCTCTCTGTGTTTCAGTCTCCCAACTGTACAGTGCTTCCCTCCTGAGAGAGACACTCTGAGATAATGCACACAAGGTCTGACACCCCTTTGGACCCCCCTGCTGCATAAACAGGATCAAACTTCACACAAATTAAAAAGTACAAACTGATGCCTGACACCGAGAGCTTTTGAAACTACTGGAGAATATATGGTAGGTCATGTACTGTGCTGCCTTGTGCTACTGTTCTCCTGTCGGAGGAGGAACATAAATCAGCGTGGGAGCACAGCAGTAGCCCTACTTTACGCTGATACCTCATGTGACTTGGCATCCTTTAGGCTACAACTTCATATTGTCTGCAATTTCAGAGCTTAAAGTAAGCTCTTACTGTGTTTCAACTGTCACTGATGATTGGTGAGTGTATGTGTGTCCATAGATAAACAAATGTGTGCACCTGCACGTCCTCAGGTATGGGAAAGGGCCAAAGACTAAAACTTGCCCAACTCCTTTACAAACAGGCCACGCTGAGTCAGGTAAATAGATATTATCAAGTGGTCTACCCTCTGAATTAGTGAAATGGAGCATAAAGTATCTAAAACCATTAGAAGCTATTTTCATGGCTTTATGCCTAAAATCACAACATAATTATGTCGAGTCTTTCCCATCTTATCTCCTTCACAGTCTGACCACTTTTTCTCCAGTTGTCTTCATGGAATTAGGCTCATTTTACTGTAATTGGAGCATATCCACCTGACTTCCAACTGGGTACACTGACAACAGCAAAAACCTTGGCTATGTACCCTACACATCCGCCAGTATTCCTTTCCTAAGAAGGCAGGGACACAGGTAAAGCCACACAGAAAATAAAAGAAACAAATCGCCCCAAAACACCCTCCAGACTGTGAACCAAATCAGTGATCGACAGACCTATCGAGAGATGGATGACTTCACACGTGAAAGGAGGAATGACCTGCTAGTCTGTCTGCAGCATCAATGCTGGGATCCTGTTATCAGGACTGAGATCCTGTTATCAGAACAGGCCTCTTCGCAATTCCTGTTTTCGACAGAGAGAACAACAACATTGCCCATTTTTGTCTCGCCCCCACTCCCCACAAGACACATTCTCTTTTACTTTCTCTTCTTGAAGGCAGATACACTAACCAACAGAAAAATTAAAAGCTGTTGTAGGAGGGAGGCGGAAAATCACCTAAAAGAAACCCAAAATATTTGAAAGTTCGGTTCCATAGATCGCCGCCAGCCAGGCTCTGCCGTGCCATCACATCCCCCCGCCCTGGCACCGCGAAGCAGCGGTCCCACTGCAGCCATTTGCACCCGCTGGCGCCGGGCAAACACCGGAGGCCAAACGCCCTCTCCGCCGGAGCGGGGACGGGACGCCACAACCTCACGCCGCTCGGCAGGCGCAGGGCCCAGGCCGAC
>NW_010237516.1:0-8403 GCF_000690775.1 Eurypyga helias | reverse complement strand
GGAAGGGGCTTCCCAGGGAGGTGGGAGAGTCACCGTCCTGGGAGGGATTTAGCAGCCATGTGGATGAGGTGCTCAGGGACATGGGTTAGTGCTGGGCTGGGCAGTGCTGGGTTAAGGGTTGGACTGGGTGACTTTAAGGGTCTTTTCCAACCTAATCTATTCTATGATTCTAAAGTGTCTTGAAACCATCTCTAAACTGGGGACAAGTTGCACTCTGTCCCATCAACCAGCAACTCTTATGCATTTACATTCCTAGTGAATCTCAAGGGAGTTTCAGACACATAAATACATCAGGGATATAGCTTTACTGGTGTAAGGTCTTGTAGTCCCGGCCAAGCTTTATCGGCCGTTTCATCCTCAGATCTGCCTACTTAGAGGTGAATGTCTTCTCAAAGGCATCATATACCTGAGCACTTCCATTTCCTAGGTTCGCTGTCCCGCTCCGTAACAGCATGCAAAAACGACCGGGTCAGCAGCACGTGTAAAGGTGGTGAGAAAAGCCTTTCACAAAGACATTTACCACTGATATCAGAGCAAAAACCTGGCAGAGAAGCTCATGGCTAGGGAACAAGACATGACTCATTTTCATCGCAGGGGAAACCCTGAGGAAATGCCCTGCTGTCTCCCGAGACTTTCCATTTACAGTCCAGAAAGAGAGGCGGCATCCAACAAATGCCAAACACAAACCTAGCCAAGAAAAAAGGTTAGAAAAAAATAATTACAAGTCTGATAACAAATTGCCTTTTTCTTTTTTTAATTCACGCAGCTCCTGCAATCCATTCCGGCCGGGGTGGGTCAGGTTTATGGCTGCGATAACCCCTGGACTGGGGGAATTTTCCTGATTGCTTTGTTTCTCTCTTCTCCGCTTATTTGTCTGCACGCGGCAATTGGATCAGCAGTGGGGATGCTGGCAGGTAAGGATTTGACTTGTGTCACAGGTTTATGTAAAAGCATGGAGAATAAAAGAGGAACCACAGTCACTGGAGCCTTTACAGTCACAAATGTCTCTTCCACTGGAGAATGACTGCTTGAAAAAAAAAAAACAGCACATACACACTTCCGTTTTAAGAATTCTTTTGATTGACTTCCCCTTTCTCTTACTTCATTTTATGATGGCAGAAATCTTCAAAAGAAAGAAGTGTATTTTTGTCTGAAAAGAATTTTTATCATTAAATACTTCATTTCTGGATATATTCTGATGATTTTAGGAGCAGCTTAATAAAAACCATAGCCATCAGTCTGAACAGCCAGGCCTCAGGGATGCATTTAGAGTTCACATGTATGCTCATCCAACTCATGCATCTTCTGCTGAAATTGCATGGCCAAATTTATCTCAGCAGCACCAGGAAAATTCTGCCGTGATTGCATTAAAGTGGCTTTAGTCTTGATGTGTAGCAACTACAAATAGGAACTCCATGCACATATGCAGACTAGAGCCCTTAAAATCTTGGGTTCATGCCATTTCTCAGCTGCTTTTATCTCTTTGGCCAAGGAATGACACATCTTTGACTTATTTTGCAGCACTGAGCTTAGCAACACCTTTTAGCAAAATCTACTCCGGCTTGTGGGGTTACAACAGCTCCCTCTCATGCGTTGCGATCGGAGGCAAGTTCTACGCTTTCACCTGGCAGACACATTTGCTGGCAATTGCCTGTGGTACGTACCCTGTGGGTTTTCACTACTGCCGTGTTTTCTTTTGAAGTGAGACGTGACGCATTGATACTGGAGGTGGGGTGAAGCCAGACGGCCACCTGTAGCCAGGCAGATGGACCTAGGTGAGACTGACAGATGATGGAGCTGGATGTTGGAGCCATTGTTCTAACGTACTCTGGCAAAATAAAAGCAGTGCTTTCGCTTTCAGCCAAGCGCGGTGTTCAAAACAAGAGATGCAATCAATGAACACTGATTAACTAAGGCCTTTGTAATCAGATGCTTAGTTTTGAGGCCTTGATTTTGTTTGTTCAGTGTTGCTGGATGCATCACGTTGTTTTTTCCAATCATATATTCAAGCTCAAATTCCTTCTCTGGAGAGGGACCTATATAAACTTTGAGAAAACTGGAGCTCAAGCTCAGTTTGTACCTGGAGTTAGACAGTACAGATTCCCCGGTCTATTGAAATGGATACTAAAGGCACGAGCTAGGCAACACAGAAGGATTGAAGAATTATTTATAAGGCAATTCCATATGAAATTTCAATATCTCAGTGAGCTGAGAGTGGAAACTATTGCTCATTCAGTGCTCATATAAAAAAGATTTAGCTTTGTATCTCATTGACCCACCTTCTAGCCCTAGAGGCAGGAGAACTGGGGGTGGAAGGGTTATTTTCCTATTTAACCCCATCCATCAAGCTACATACTTTCCACATCAGTACATTTTTCAAAAGCCTGTTTCCATAGTCACGTTTTTCATCACTCCATTTCTTTTTCTGTTTTGCTCTTTCCATGAGTTCCAGGTTGGAGGGGATACAGTGCAAAGGAAAAAGCTTTAAGAGGAGGCTGTCCAGGCATGGTCATAAACATTGGTTGAGCTGCCCAAGACAGTGTGAGAGATGTTTGTCCTCGCTGTTCTCCACGAGCAACTGAGCTCATTGGGAATTATCTTTCTTTTCCACAGCGCTCTTCAGTGCCTACCTGGGAGCAGCAGTGACTAACATGTTGTCTGTGGTAAGTAGTATATCAGCTAAGGTCTTGTTTCCAACAATAGATTTGAACAATGTGTATTTTCCTGGCTTGTCAGGCAAAAACACCACAATGCAGAGAATAATTCAGCCAAAGGCAGAACTGACCTGGGAGAAGGAACGCTATCTGCCCAGGGGTTTGGTGTGATTCCCACTGAAACAGGCCATTTACAGTCATCCCTTACCACTTTTTTACCCTCAGAGCTTACATGAACTTCCACAGTTCAGCCCTCAACACCTCTGTATGTCTACACCTTGTGCCTGAAGCGATGGAGAAAAGGGCCTTCCACACATGTAAAGAAACCCCTAATTTGGTTTAATTGCTTTGCCCAAGTACCAAGTGTCAGTGAGCACAACAGCCCAGGGTAAAGCTGGATGCTGCTGGTGTCCATTCCTCTTGTCTCCATCCAAGGTCACTGCTGATGCACAAAGAGAAGGAAGCCGCCTCACCAGAGCTGGCAGATCTTACAGGTTAATGCACAACATTGAGATCTCATGAAGAAATCCTGCCTCCCTGGGGAGAGACTCCATGCCAAACCAAGTCAAGACTTCCTTGAGGAAGCTTGTTCCAAGCTGGGTCTGAGTTGTGTTCAAGGGCTGGGTGATCAAATGCAAGAAAGGCACATGGTAAATACGCGGTTTGTATTTTTCTTTGCAGTTTGGGGTGCCATCAGGAACCTGGCCTTTTTGCTTGTCTGTGCTGACCTTTCTGTTAGTAACCACAAACAACTCTGCCATCTACAAGCTGCCACTCTCCAAAGTCACCTATCCAGAAGCCAACCGAGTTTATTATCTGAATATGAAGAAACGTCAAAGGTGTTGCTGTTAGGTATAAACACCCAAGAAGAGAGATACTTTGCAGATTTTAAGGCAAGAGTGAAAGGTGTTTCCCCAGAAAATGTGATTGTGTGCCACAAAGTCAAAAGACCAAAAAAAACCATCACAGCTTTCTGAGTGGAGAGACTTTTTCTACCACATTTGTTTGTTCTATCCTGATTAGGGGGCACTGTGCTGTGCTGGAACGACCTTTCTCAAAGCCGATCAGTAACGATTATAAAGCACATATGCCTGAACAGACACTTGAACTTTAAGCAGTGGGGAAACGACTTAGAAATTGGGAAAAAAAAAATAAAATCTGTTTGTGAAATCTAAGTCACAAGCAATCTGACGTACAGCAATAAAAAGCAGAACATCTCACAGCATCTGATGGGACTCCTAATTTATGGCTAAAACCAGCTTACATCAGCAATAGGATGCATGTTAGAGAGCTTTATAGTAGCAGAGAAGTGGAATAAAGAGTACCCTTTGCTAAGTAGAAAATAGGTGGCGAAGGATTCTGCCTGGAGGATCTCTCAAGTCTGGTGGAGAGAGATGCGTATTAGCAATCACCACACACGAGGTGGAGAAGGTAAATATCAGGCAGTGTTGCCAACACTTGGAAAGTTTATGATAAAAATCACAATAATGGCAGGGAGGGGCTGTCTATAAGCCTCAGCTTTTGGAATTTTTATTCCTCACTAAGCTCTAACATTTTGTGAAGAAAAAAATGTTTCAGGCCTACCCAGTTGCAGAGGGGAAAAAAAAAAAGGTAAGAAATTTCATGATTTTATGTTAATCTCATTTTTTTTAATACTTGATTCTTGGGTTAAGAAAGGAGGGGATGGCAGCAAAGGCATTGCTGTCCCTTTCCTATGCAATAAGACGGCTCAGTTCGGTCAGTGCACAGGTAGAACTAATCTGAGCTGATCTTCTTGACCCCCTCTCCCTACACTGTCCCCCCCAGCCCACAAATATCAAGCAGCAGAACGGGGCACTGTCCCAGCCTGCTGCTGAAGTTGCTGCTCTGATGCTTCCTCCTGCCACGCGATGGGAAGAGGATGGTTGGAGGGCTGGCCGACGTAGCAGAGCTCTGCAGCAGACCCGCCTTGTGCCACCTCTGCACAGGCTCCCTGGGTCTGCAGGGAAGGGAGGAGAAGTCTTACCTTGCACACAACGTTGCTGGTCACTGCAGTGGGGGTCACCTCAGCCACCTCTCCACCTGGATCATCAAAATGCTCCATCTCATGATGCAGCTGACATCTCCCCCACAAATACTCCACATCCTTCAGCTGGCAACAGCCTACGGGCAGTAGTGTCATAGAATCACAGAACGGTTTGTGTTGGAATGGACCTTAAAGCCCATCCAGTTCCAACCCCCCTGCCATGGGCAGGGACACCTTCCACTAGACCAGGTTGTTGCTCCTGGGTAAGTAGATCAAAACCTGTTCCTCTTGTGGCAGAGGAAATAGAAAGTAGCCTGTGAATATTCTAATGGTGATTTTTGAGGTTGGGGAGAAAAAACGTATCTTTTTATGAACGCCAAAAATATCTGTGTGAAACATCTTGGGATGAACTGCTGGCAGTATTTTCTGGCAAAGTGTTAGGTTTTCAGATGTTTGACAGTATTTCTGTATGACTGACACTCCAGAGATCGCTTGTAAAAATGTACCATTTATTATTTTTTACTTAGTAATGTCGACATAATATTGTGTGGAGTTAATTTTTAAAACAAATATTCATACTTTTTTCCATTTGGTATAAGTTGTCCTCTATTTATCATCACTAAGCTCTTCCAAAGACAGATTGTCTCTTAAATAAATAATTTAGGAGACATTGGAAAATGAAATTATGAAATCACTGTATGGGGGATATTTAGGAAACTTCTAACTTCTGCTGTTTGCACTTATGGCATTTTGCTGCATCAACATCTTATTAAATGTACAAGTACAGAGTCTGATTCTGTACGGGAGGCACAATCCGTGCTGTGCCTACAGAGCTACGGTTGGGGCTGGGAACCTCCTCCAGACCCCATGAGGACTCATTCCTAGGGCAGATGCTGGATGGACCTCCAGACAGTGGTTAGACAAGGTCATGCTCTGTCCAGAGGATGCACCTCTCCGTTTGTCAAACTGTGATGGGAAATCACAGCTTTTGGTCTGAACTGTCCCCACCCCGGGTGGTGTGTGCCCCAGAGACACAGAGCAGCTGATGCCAGAGGCTGAAGGCAACGGATAGCTTTCACTCTCATGTCAAAACCTGCACCTGGGTAAGAGCACACACTTTATGCTCAGTGTAAATCAGCAGATTTCCTCTGACTGGTGCTATTTCATCTTGCTGTTGCTGAGCAACAGGGACATTTTGTCAGTACCCTAAAGAAACCACATGCACGGAAGAAAAAAAAAAAACAACCAACAAAAGATGAAGCCCATGTCTCAGCCATTAGAAAGACTTTGCGTGCCATACAGAATTAATTCTCCGTTCTACGCTATCCAGAGGATTCATTCTTCCCATCAACCTATGTAAAATAACAGTTATTTGGTAACTTGTGTATCAGTCAGAATATCATGCTTTTTCCCATTATCATTCATAAAGCAGTCATTGCTAACAGGACTAATTTATCTTATTGTAACTGTTTTCTTTTTTCTTTACAATTATAAATGCTGTTAAAGTCACAAATTTTTTTCAAGCAGTCTTTTTGCATTCTTGTTTCTGGCACACAGGTGGGTGATACCAGAATCATAAGAAACACACTGGGCAGGAGTTCTGGGGTTCCTCCCTGGACTATTTCTCTCCCAGTGCCAGGATAATACAGCAAAAGAGTGTTTAACATTATAATAATAAAAACATTAAAACAAACAAACAAGCCCACAACACTTGAAAACAATGGCATCTGCTTGGAAGACTGATTTCATCCAGCAGTCTAACTCAAGACAGACACTGAGGGGCTGGAGTGTGTCCAGAGAGGGGAACAGAACTGGAAAGGGTCCGAAGCACAAGTCCTGTGAGGAGCAGCTGAGGGGGCTGGGGGTGTTCAGGCTGGAGAAGAGGAGGCTGAGGGGAGACCTTATTGCTCAGAGTGGGGGGTTGGTCTCTTCTCCCAAGGGACAGGTGATGAGACAAGAGAAAATGGCCAAAAGTTGTTCCAGGGGAGGTTGAGATGGGATGTTAGGGAAAATGTCTTCCCAGAAAGATCTGTCAGGCGTTGGAATGGGCTGCCCAGGGAGGGGGGAGTCACCATCCCAGAAGGGATTTAAGAGAGGTGAGGACGAGGTGCTCGGGGACATGGGTCAGTGCTGGGCTGGGCAGTGCTGGGGTAACAGTTGCACTTTATGGTCTTAAAGGTCTTTTCCAACCTAAAATGTTCATTGATTCCATGAGCCACATGAACTGCCTCTCTGCCATTTCATAAGCTAACTCTCATTGTTTCTGCCTGATGTGCATAATCCTCTCCAAGACTCCCAATTCCATGTCGACCAACTGCCCCAGTCCCCACCAGCTGGCACTGGCATGTCTCCTACGCCCCAGCACTTTCTGCTGTGGTTCAGCTGCCCACAAGCCCTGGCTGCAGCCACATACCTTGCGATCCTGCGTGGGGTTTGCCATGGAAGGTAAGGGGAGGGGAAGCATGAATGACAACTGAAGTGAGATGCTGAGCATACACCTGTAGATTTTTGTCAGCAGAGCCTGCTCCTGCCCCTTCCCAAAGCAGTGCTGCTTCTTCACGGAGCCCAGGGCATGATGACACCACCAGCAGTGCTACCAAGAGGTGGGCTACAGCCCTCAATTCCCCTTCACCCAGCAAACCAGTATCTGGGCAAGTGCACAAGAGGCCAATAGTCAGCTGTGCAGCAAAGATGTTACACCCGTGGTGATGCTGAACTGGGAGATGGAAACCTTCAGCTCAAGTTACCTGAGGACCAGACCCAACAGTCAGTTGCAGAATCAGGACCAAAGCAAGATGTGTGAGTGCAGCACACTAGCATTTTAGATTCTCTAATCTGGGGACGTGCAACAATACAATCTCCTTTATCTGGATCTCCAGGACTGTTGTGGGTTTTGGTTGGGTATACCATGTTGTACATGAAATATAAACAGTATAGAGAATGCTTGTGTTGATAATTACCTTATCTTGGCATTTATTTTAAAGGGTAGAATTGACACAGAATTTGACCATAGGAGGAATGACTCACCTGCTAAGAAAGATGCCAGCCATGAGGAAGCAGGGTTGCACATTCAACACAAATTCTTGATTATTTCCCCCTCCCCCAGAGGATAAAGCATTGCAAAGGCTACTATGGCAATTAAATAGTTAGACACAAATGAACAACCTTCTGATGCTTTCTCTTCGTCTTGCCATGGCAACCTGTCTTCAGGTGGTAAGACCCTTCTTGTTAGCAGGAGTTCAGCCAATCTGAGATTTTGAATGGGATGAGGAAACAGTACAACTCTCAAAGCAGAAACAGCCCTGATGACTTGAGACCCTCACTCTGCTTATTCTCAAAGGCCCAGATAGACCAAGGTAATTGGTAGTTTCCCATGCATACAAATGGAAAGCACCTAAGCAGGACTTGGAAGCTTTAATACTGAGCCAGAAGACCCAAAAGCTACATCCATACTGTACAGTAAAAGGATCAGATGCTGGCACACAGGCACTCGCCCTGCTTGGCTGAGCATAGACACGCTGGCACAGTCCCAGCCTTTGCCAACCGGCACCTCCCAGACAGCGCCTAGACACAGCTCAGCACGCAGCATGGGCCTCTCTTGGCTCCTCAGCACCTCTCACACCTGATAATAAAGAAGTTTCACTTGCACAGGGGCTCTGAGGGTTAAATTACTTACCTTGAGGTTGAGCCCTCCTGACTTGCTATCGCGTTTCAGTGTAATGCAAAACAACTTTTCTGCGTAGC
>NW_010237515.1:0-15355 GCF_000690775.1 Eurypyga helias | reverse complement strand
TCTCCTCAGGTCTGGTCTCCATCCATTCTCCATCCTGCAGTGCAGGAATGTGCTGGGTGCTGAGCACCTGCATCCGCTCACACCTGGGAATCGTGATGGAGCGTTGTACTTTGCAGATGCTCCTGAGAGAACTAAAGGCCAGATACCAGGTCCCCAGATACATCCCACTCCGCCAAACCTCCCTCTGACTGGGCCTGGGGGGATGATCTGTGGCATTACAGGACCTGGGGATGAACTATCCTCCATCGCTGGAGCCCAAGCGACTCTGTTCCCTAGTCCTTGATGTCAGCTGGCATGAGTTGTCACCCTTTATTCTTAACTGTCGGCTGGTGGGGTGATGAGCTTCCAAGACCTCTGACACCAGGACACTAACTGGTACCCCTCAGACCTGTTCTGCAGCCACTAGGCTCCGTGGTCTTACACATCCTTGGGAAGGCAGCCCCCTTGCTCCACGTGAGCTAACTCACCCCAGCTTTGCAGAGTGCAGGGATTCTCTCAAGTGCCAGCCGTCACCTGCAGTGCAGCGATGTCCTGTTACACCCCACAGATGCCTGAGGGAGAAGGATGCACTCAGCCACCCCACAATTATGCGTGTTTTCCATGAACTCATAAAATTGCAGGCCAAGTTTTTGGGGGATGGGATCACTCCACACAGATTTTAGTTGCCCACACCTGGGTGGTATAAATCCAGATGGTGATGTCTCCCTGAGCATCGTATCATCCCTCTGGAGCTGCTCCACTCATCCCAGCAGCTTGGTGTCAGGACCAAGCGGAGACCACTCCTCAGCCATTCCTGTTCACTGTTTAGACACCAGCCACCTGGTTTCATAGAAACATAGAACGGTTTGGGTTGGAAGGGACATTTAAAGAACATCTAGTCCAACCCTCTTGCAATGAGCCGGGACATCTTCCACTAGATCAGGTTACTCAAAACCTCATCCCGCCTGGCCTTGAATGTTTCCAGGGGCATCTACCAGCTCTCTGGGCAACCTGTGCCAGTGCCTCACCACCCTCACTGTAAAAAATTTCTTCCTTTAATCTAGTCTGAAACATCCTATCCATCTGCTGCTCTTCTCCCACCAGTGAGGAGCTCCTGTGGTTCCTCCCCTGCCCACCAGCATCGTCCTGCCCACCTGCTGCAGCTCCTGGCTTTGGTCCATAACCATCTACCAGCAGACACCGGGAGGTTCGGCAAAATCCCAGATGTCCCAGCAGTAAACGCGCAGTGACGTCTGCTCCAAATGTCTGTTCTGCACCACGTTAAATCAGTTTAAAACATCAAGTTATTAATAAACACGATACTGCAGAGGATTTTGAAGCCACTGCTTCAGCTTTGCAGGCAACATTTCCACTGGCTCAGTGGGAAATGACTTCCACCTCCCAGGAAAATGGTCACAATTTCAGTATTTTTGGAAAGGAAACGGGTTTTTTCACCCTTACAAATGGGAAAGCCTCGTCCCGCCTGGCGTTGAATGTTTCCAGGGGCATCTACCACCTCTCTGGGCAACCTGTGCCAGTGCCTCACCACCCTCACCGTAAAAAATTTCTTCCTTTAATCTAGTCTGAAACATCCTATCCATCTGCTGCTCTTCTCCCACCAGTGAGGAGCTCCTGTGGTTCCTCCCCTGCCCACCAGCATCGTCCTGCCCACCTGCTGCAGCTCCTGGCTTTGGTCCATAACCATCTACCAGCAGACACTGGGAGGTTCAGTAAAATCCCAGAAATCCCAGCAGTAAACACGCAGTGACGTCTGCTCCAAATGTCTGTTCTGCACCACGTTAAATCAGTTTAAAACATCAAGTTATTAATAAACACGATACTGCAGAGGATTTTGAAGCCACTGCTTCAGCTTTGCAGGCAACATTTCCACTGGCTCAGTGGGGAATGACTTCCACCTCCCCGGAAAATGGTCACAATTTCAGTATTTTTGGAAAGGAAACGGGTTTTTTCACCCTTACAAATGGGAGAAGATGAGACATAAGCTAAGACGGGCCATGGCTGAAAGGGCACTCCTTTGAGATGGAGACAGCGCCAGGGAGTTCACATGCCAGGCCTGGCTTTAGGCAGGAGCGGGTGCTGAATGTTCACATCCAAACCTCTAATCCAGACCCTGGACTGTGCTTGGATGATTCTGGTCCTTGTTCCAGCCTGGACCTGCAAAATCTTTTCCACTAAAAATGGCAAATTGCCATGGAAAGAACCCTGTTTGATAAATCACCCCGTTCTGACAGGATATAGTTCCTTGGAGATTTTCCAACCAGCTGTAACACTAACACCGCTGGAAAGTCTGTAGGCCTTTCTGCTTGGCTGGAAACTCCAGTTCTGTGGAAATCAATGGCAGATGTTACCCAGTGTGAGATCCATTCCCAAATCGAAGTAAGTCCAACAGCCTGGGAGCCTGCGCAGCGAAGAGAAATCGTCCCACGCCAAACCCACGCATGGCGCCCTCGGGAACACGCACACTCCTGACACACCCCACACGCCTGCCTCTCCAGGTAATCCTTGCTGGCCAAACGAGTCCCACTGGTGTTTATTTCCCAATACCCTTTCCATTTTCTGACACTGACTACACTGGAGGGAGAACCTGTGAACAAGCAGGGCTCGGTTCCCCCTGAACTGCACCAGCTCCCGGGCGGGAGGAAGGTATGGGGCTGGTGATGGAGCTCCAGGCAGAGGTGAGCAGCTCCGAAACGTGAAGAGCAGCAGACGTGTCACCCAGAGGACCCGAGCCCAGAGCTGTGGCGGAGGGGCTGTGCTGCTGGTGTTGCACGGCATCGGTGCATCGGTGGATGCCACAGCGTCAAGGATCATCTCAAGGCCGACTGAACATGAGCCAGCAGTGTGCCCAGGTGGCCAAGAAGGCCAACGGCATCTTGGCTTGTATCAAAAACAGCGTGGCCAGCAGGTCCAGGGATGTGATTCTCCCCCTGTACTCGGCACTGGTGAGGCCGCATCTCGAGTACTGTGTTCAGTTTTGGGCCCCTCACTACAAGAAAGACATTGAGGTCCTGGAGCGTGTCCAGAGAAGGGCCACAAAACTGGTGAAGGGTCTGGAGAATATGTCTTATGAGGCGCGACTGAGGGAACTGGGCTTGTTTAGCCTTGAGAAGAGGAGGCTGAGAGGAGACCTGATCACTGCCTACAACTCCCTGAAAGGAGGTTGTGGAGAAGTGGGTGTTGGTCTCTTCTCCCTAATGACAGATGATCGGACGAGGGGGAATGGTCTCAAGCTGCGCCAGGGGAGGTTTAGCTTGGATGTAAGGAAGAAGTTCTTCACCGAAAGGGTTATCACACACTGGAACAGGCTGCCCAGGGAGGTGGTGGAGGCACCATCCCTGGATGTGTTTAAGAGACGGGTGGATGAGGTGCTGCAAGATATGGTTTAGTGGTGGACAGATACGGTTGGCCTGGATGATCTCTAAGGCCTTTTCCAACCCAGTGATTCTATGATTCTAAGGTGCACAGAAACCCCTCTGCCAAAGCGCTGGGTGGTCTGCATGAAGCAGGGACACCTTCCACCAGACCAGGTTGCTCAAAGTCCCATCCAACCTGACCTCAACTGCTTCCAGTGGTGGGGCATCCACAACTACCCTGGGCAGCCGGTGCCAGTGCCTCAGCAGTTCCTGCAGCTCTGAGAGGAGCGCAGAGGGGTTCATCTACCCAAACAGAGGTACCTGTAGAACAACAGTTTACTCATCCCCGCATCTCTAATATCAGCAGAGGAAAATGGTCACTTTTAGGGAGCGCTTGTTCTCCTTCTAAATAATTTGTGATAAAGCCGTTCAAGGGAACAGCATCACACAAGAGGGAGTTTCTTCATCATCTGCAAAGAACCGTCGATGCATCTCACAAGAATAAAACATCCCCTCTCCCCTCTGGCACACACAGAGCTAAATTTGCTGCCTACAACCCCGCGGCTTTTACCTACGTTTTCTGCAGCTCAGTCGACTGACTCTTAAAATGCTTTGAGAGAGGAAAGGTGTTTTGAAAGCACAAAAGGGCCATTAATATCAGATGTCAAGCCATAACAAAGAACAACTGTGCTGCTGGTGCTTTTTTGATTAGTCAGGGCACTCCGGGTTGCATTATCTCATTTGCAACTGCGACAGAAACGTGATCCCAGCCCCTCTTTGGAAAAGTAACTTTTATTTTGTTGAAGCCGTACATTTCCAAGGATAGAGTAAAGCTCAGAAGCCATAAATCATGCCCAGATAAGGATAATCTCAAACAACAGTTAGTTTGCAGCAGGATGTTGCCCTTTCTGTGATAATTGCTCGGCGTTGGAGGCAGATTTCCCATCGCCTGCTCCGACACGCAGCACAGGGGAAACGTGCCCCGTGCTGGCTGTGGTTCTTAGCGTTTGAAATCTGAGCATGTCAAGAGAATTTCTCCAACACCGCTCCCCATCTGCCCGCATCCTACAGTGCGGCAGCCCCTCAGATGCCAAGGGCTGTCCACCTGCGGTCGGAAACCACGGTGGCAGCGCGGGGACTGGCCTGACCCGAGCCAGGCGGGGTAGCGATGGTGACGGAGAAGCGGCCACGCAGACCCCCGAGGCGCCACCTCCTCGGGTCACGCGCTGCCACATCCCTGCAACGGGGGGGGGATGAGCTGAAGGTGCTGATGGAGCTGGGGTGTGGGGGCTGCTGGGGGAAGGCGTGGGGCAGCCGCTCTTGGTGCAGGACCCCCAAGAAGCTCATCGCTGTGCAGTGCCGCACAGGTAGGACAGGTCGGAGATGAGGCTGGGCAGAAGCAGGAGGCAGGCAGCTGTGGGGGCAGCATTCTCCTCCCCAGTGTTTGGGCTGCACTGGAGAGCTGTGGCCACGGCACGTGCTTTTAGAGGCTGCCGGGGGCCCTGGGCCCACCAGGCTGGTGTCCCTGTCCCCCCGCCAGCTGCTGGGCCCTGAGCTGGCTGCTCTCCTGCCTCTGCTTCCCTGCAGGAAGAGCACTGGGGTATGGACAGGATCCCATGGGAAACAGGCTCTACGTCAGGCTCTGCAGCAAGGAAGGCATGTTTGAGTAGGAAAAGATGGGAAGTTTGGTTTGGAGAGCATTGGTGGGCTGCTGTCTGCCTGCTGGGAGCAGCAGCCTGGACCTTGCACCCAAAATCCCCCTACCAACAGCCCAAAGACAAAGGAGGGATTTGTAACACACTGCTGGATTCACCCGATCAGACTCATACTGGCACACAGAACCTGTCTTCCCTTTTGAACAAAGCCAGCACTGCTTGCCGAGTGGCCTCTTTCCCCATGAACCAGCGGTGGCTGACGAAGGGTGGGACAAGGAGCTGTCCTCTGCCCCTGCTCAGCACGTCACCTCCCCACACAGAATCACAGAATCACAGAATGGTTTGGGTTGGAAGGGATCTTAAAGATCATCCAGTTCCAACCCCCCTGCCATGGGCAGGGACACCTTCCACTAGACCAGGTTGCTCAAAGCCTCATCCAGCCTGGCCTTGAAGACATCCAGGGATGGGGCATCCACAGCTTCTCTGGGAAACCTGTTCCAGTGCCTCACCACCCTCTCCCTGAAGAATTTCTTCCTGATGTCCAATCTAAATCTATCTTCCTCAATTGTTGGCATCCCTGAAGATGCCACTGGCATCGCTGCCAACCATGCCACCCGCTCAGGGTGTGAAGGTCTGGGATGTGCACACAGCTGGTTGCAGTGAACGCAGCCCCTCAGCTAGGGAAACAACCCCCTGTTGCTGCCAGGAACCAGCTGAATCTCTCTTACCCCCCTGCCCCCCTGCATCTCTACACCCCATCATTGTCCCCCAAAAGAGCTCAGCCCCACGATGAGCAGCATGAGGAAGCAAAGCTGCTACCTTGAGTAACTGGGCTTTCTTCAGCCCAGGACTGGCCACCAGCAGCACGACACTGCTGGGTGCCCCAGCAGGGCAGCAGCACCAGCTGGCACACCCCTGGGACTCCTTATGGGGTGCTGTGGCAGATGAGGGGTCCACAGCAGGGGGTGAAAGGCAGGATCCATCCGTGTAGGACTCCCAGATGCCTCTGGGAGTCCAGGAAGAGCGAATGCTGCTGCGACCAAGAGCCGCCCTGCTGCAGGCAGCTGCACCAAGAGGTCCAAAGCCCCTGGCTGAGCCAAGGCCTGTGGAAGGGCAGCACCCCTGTGCCCTCCCCCAGCAGCTGTGGGTGTCCCTGTGCATCTGGCTGCAAACCCCTGACGGTTCCCTGCAAAGCTCCTGCGTGCACCCCGGCTCCAGCGTCCCAGGTGTCGGGGGTCCTGGTTCAGGCTGGTGAGGAGAAGGGGTGAAGCAGAGCAAGCAGGGAGGATGAGCAGTGCAGAACAGGGGTTGGGTCCCCCTCTCACATCAACGTGTCTGGTAGCACATGGGCTCCCCAGGTGGGTATTTACACAGCAAAACAAGCACCGTGCCTCAGGTCCCCCTCCCACCTGACAGTCCACGGTCCCCACAGGAGAAAGGGGCAATGCAACTGCTGTTTCACTTCTTCAGGTTTATAAAATTGGGTAAGGAAGAGAAATGCCCAGCGAAGGCCTTTGTGCTGGGGCTCATGCTGAGCTTGGCCGTGCTGGTCCCTGCAGCTGCGACAGCCACGCAGACCTCTCCTCCTCTCCCCGACAGTAGAGACCCCTGCCATGAGTTCTGCCAGGACCTCAGCTGTTAGCGACTTGCCACGAGTACCCTATTCCCACTGCCTTTTCCCTCCGGATGGCAGGACTACCCTCCTTGACATCCCTCAGGCCAGCATCCCTCCCAGTACAGCCCCGAGGGGAGCCGGCTGCCCCCCAGGGCTGGCTCCTGCCCCGCTCTGACCCTCCCTCTGGGTAAGCACCCTGAAAACACCAAATCACCCCACACAAACACAGCCAAACCCTCCACCGTGCCCCCCACGCATCTGCTCTCCTGTGTCCTCTCTCAGTAAGGACATGCCACTGACCCAGCCCGGTGGGAAGAGCGAAGCTGCTCTTCTTTCGTCCTAGAGGGAAAGCCGGGAGAATCATCCTCCTCAGTGAGGTGTGCTTTCCAAACAAGCCCCAGAAGGACGGCTGTGGTGTACCCATCCCCAGCCCCGGCACCGTCCCACAGAGCCCTCAGGCACACAGATATTGCTGTGCTCCTGGGAGCTGGCAGCAGGGAGCCAAGGTGAATGGCCACTGATTCAGAGCCAAAGCATGACTCCAGGGTGCCGCTGGCCTTCGGAGCGGGCACAAGGGCTTTGAGGCTGAGACCTTCAGAGCAAGGAGCAGATGGGGAAGGCGAGCTTGGTATGGCTCATGGAAAATGTTTTCCCTCCACATGACAGAACAGGCAGCAGGTCTTTCCTCACAGCAAGAGCTGCGTGATTCCAGCTGCCTGGAAAGGCCTGAGGACTATGAGATACCCCCTGCTGCATCCCCTCCAACACTGGAACCCTATGGAATGAGCAGCGTAACCAACAGCAGGACCTCACCCCCATCCCTCCCCACTCCCCACCACTTCCCAGCCCAAAATTCTTGCACCCTTTCCCCTTTCTCCCTTCTCCAGGTCCCAGAACACCCCCTGTAAGCAAAATCCTGTGCCGACCATCACCTCCTCCCCGTCAGGGATGGGTTCTGCAGAGCCCACTGCCGGCGCATCAGTCTCAGTGTTATAGCCAGAAAGAAATAACCCCGTACCATGTTTAGCATGCGTCTCCCAGAGGAAGCATCTTGACATCTGCAAATCACAGAAACTGTGTGGCCTGCACCGATAAAACCCAAACACGTTACAACAGACAGAACTTGAGTTACAACGGTGGCATCCCCTGGCTACATTACCTCGGCCCTCCCTATTACTCCACAGCCAGTTCATTATCATTAACGTCACTACAATAAATACCAGAACAAAATTGACGGTGTTTGGCCAGGTTTCTTAAAGCATTGCACCCCTCCTCCTTCACTCTGTGTCTTTTCAGCCTTGGTTTCCATCCGTATCAGTCATCGGAGGAGCCTTTAGGGACAAACCGTTTGACTAGGTGAGCAGCCAGGATATAAGAGCCATGCAGAAGTGCGGCTGTGGCATCAATGACCAGTGAGAAGATGCCCCCGATCCCGGTGGCCAGGTCTTTGAGGACAGCGGGAATTGCACAGATGGAGCGGTAAGGGAAAGCTGCGAGGTGAAGGACAAACCCCACGGGGATGCGCAGGATCCTGTAGATGACGAACGCCACGTCTTGAACAATTTGCAGGAAGCCCAGGAAGATGTTGACGATGACCCTCCCCACGTCGTAGGGGATGCTGATGAGCACCATGCTGATGGCTTTGAGGTAGGACATCACCGCGTTCCACAGGCTGTAGACCCCATGGAGAACTGTACCACCAACCCACTTGATAACCAGCCACAGACAATAAAACACAAACTTCACCAGCTCCACAAACACGTAGATGAGGAGTTCCAGAAGTTTGATGAAAGGGGTAGCAATGATGCTGGCCACTTTTCTCACCAAGCCGCTCTCCCTGGCCTCCTGGTTGTCACTTGTTCCTACTTGCTCTCCAGAGCGGATCTGACTGACAGCTTGCAGTACAGCTGCTCTCTTCTCCTGGCTTTGGTTGTCTTCCCCACAGTTGCCCTTGAACAAGTGAACCCCTGCTAGAAGCTGCTTCTCCAGCTCTCCCACCATCAGGTCTGCCAAGCTGTTTTCATCATCCGTTTTCTTCACTAGTCCCAAGGACCATCCCTCCGGAGAGTCACAGCAGGCTGCTAGCCAGAGGGTCTCTGGCACGGACACCTTGCCATTAACTCGGACACGGGAAGGAATCGCACCTGCAAGGAGAAAGAGATGATCCCTCTTGGAACAGTGGGGGACCAGAGCTTGCTCCACTATCCTCCCCATGTCCCTGTGCCAGCTTTTGCTCAGAGAAGGGCTCAGAGGGACGGCGTTCGTGAGCGTGTAAGTGGCCATCTGGAAATCCTCTTTATTGAGCAAACTGGGATTGAGCAGCCCTCTCTCGTAACCGGAGCCCACGTAGTCTGAGGTCAGGGCTTGATTTGCACCAAGGCTGGCCACAGTGCCAATGACATCGGCTTCATGCACCATCTCCTGCAGGTCATTTTCTGGGTCATCTATCTGAAATAGTAGAGAGGAGAGTTACTGGCTGCAATCTGCCTTTCCAGAAAGCAAAGTGTAAAACGGGCCAGGAAGCCTATCTTCCATTATGACTGCTACTACACGCTGTGCCTTCGACCACATCCTGCGCTCCCTCCTTACTTTCCTTGCAGTGCTTCAGAGGAGTGTACGCTCTACTTGGCTGCCCTGCCAAACACATCAGTTTAGGCTGCAAGGGATGCCTGCACCTTTCCAGTCTGGCCCGCAGCACAACACAGCTCCAGAACCTCACCAACTACCCTGCACCAAGCCTCTAACTTGTGCCTTTTTTTCATCTAGAAGAGATTTTCAAGACCAATAGATGGCTTGATTTGGAGCCATGTTGTCACTTCCTACAGTGGTGGTACCTCCAGTAAATTTAAGCAATTACCACAGCACCTTCATTCAGCCCCTCTGAACTATCAAATCCAAGCCATGAAAAAAGAACATAGCATGCAAAACACCTAGAGGAAGCATATACTTCTCACCAGTGATTGTGTAAGAAGTCAGAATGAAGCCAGGCACCAGGGCAGGTGACCTGAACTTCCCCACCTTGAACACAGACACGGCAGTCAGCTCCTAGGGCACTCTCAGGGCTTGTCATTAATTGTCTGAACATTAGGTCATTAATAGTCTGAACCTCATGTCATTAACAATCTGAACCTCATCCCTAATGATCGTGCAGAGCTCCTGGCATAACATGGGTGAGTGTGCCATCACCACAGGTCCTCGATGGCATCTGTGCCACCTGCTCCTGTCTGCCGTTCCCGTGCCGTGGAGCCAGAGGTAGCAATTGCTGCCGCTGGAATTTGTCCTGGAATCACAAACAGGGAAGTAATGAGCAGTGGGAGCAGGACCACTGAACGCCAGTGATCGCTCAGGTCTTTCTGGGTGGCTGCAGCTCTGTTTGCTCCTTAGTCATTCCTACTGACACTGCCTGCAGCCGCTCCAGGGGTGTGCCAGATTGTTGTTTTCCTCCCCAAATTAGAGGGTGAGGGTGCTGATAGAAGCTCAGGGACGGCAGACGGTCCCTGGCAGTCACTGCCTGCTGTAGTCTCTGTTTCAGGGACTGTGGCACCCAGGTCCCAGCACTGTGCTGGCCCGATTAAACCTGCTGTCTTTGCTCCTGGCCTCTAGACTGTTTGCTGCGCTATGTAATATGCACTTCGGAGACATACGTGGCAGACAGCTCATAGTCTAACTCGAATCACCTCCTTGCAGCTCCGCGTCAGCCTGTGCTGAGAGTCAGGATGGAAGGGCCAGCGCGTGTCAGCAGTCACCCATCACCCTCACTGCAGGAACCGAGCTCTGGCCTCCTGCACCGGCCAAGCCCCCGCGGCCCGGGCTCGGGGCTCTCTCTGCACCACAGCTGGTCACAGTGCCAAGGCTGGCCATGGCAGAGGGCTGCATCATCCCCACCTCCTGCTGGGAGGGTTTCTTGCACTTGGATCTCAAGCATCCGATGCTTATTGCCTCGGGACTGGAAGGATCACGGCGAGTCCTATGTGCTGATACACAAGTCGTAGCTTTTTCTGAACACGCCACTCAAAAAAGACTCATCCTGCACTGCATCTGCCTTGCTCCGCTCCTCCTGCTCAGACACCCCAAACTCCCGGGCTGCAGTTTGCATTCCACAAAACCACTGTCCCTTCCTGCTCCCCCCAGCTCATTCTCCCTGTTCCGATGAGATAACCGTGTTGTGCCAAGGGACGAGGGATGCACCCGGTGTGTTTAACCCCACAGCACAGGTGAGTGGGGAATGGGCACGGTCACGATGCTGTGCCTGGGAGCTGCTCCCCATGCTACGGCCCTTTTGAGCCTGACACCCTTGCGGAGACACTCATCCCCTCTCGATCCCAAGGCAGTGCTGCTATACCACAAGGACATGTAGACCCAAGTCAGGTCAGATCGGCCTCCTGGCAGACATTCCCAGCCTACAGGAACCAGATGGTACAAACTTAATTTTCGCTCCTTATGAGCTGACGTATGCAGACCTTGATGTGCCTATCAAAAAAATATGTCTCTGGTTACCTGCTCAGCTGCAGGTTTTTGCACATACCATCGGGATTCTTTAGGTGCCATTAGAAAAGAACACGAGAAAAATGCGGCCGTGTGCTGTTCGTGCGTAAGGCTCTGACATCACTGAGTTATGCTTATAATAACTCATATTATGGTTTGTAATAACTCACGCGTAACTGAGGTTTTCATGTCTCCTCCAGCTCAGCCCCAGAGGCGAGCTGTCTCCAGCACCACATCTCATCTGCATTGCAAGCTACCTCGCCTCACTGCTTCAAAAAGCTTTCGGTTTGTGTCACCGCCAAAGCATACCTGCATTATTGGAGTCAGCCAAGCAGCCACCTGCCCAAATAACCTGGAATAGCTAAGGGCAAGATCCAAGCAGACACGTAAACACCTCATTCATTGGATGGGGATTTCAAAATAAATTATGCACCTGAACCCCTGTATGGATGTCAGCACCTAACAATATTGATGTCTTTCATAATGGGGGGTTGCAGCTTCACAGAAGGGACAGAAGATGGGGCTGGGAATGTTGGGTAAAAGTTTGTCAACACAGAGCTATTAGAGCAGGCAGCTTCCATCAAATCTGGCCACTTAACAGTGTAGGATAGAGTCAACAGTGTAGGATAGAGTCCAGAGGAGGTCACGGAGATAATCAGAGGGCTGGAGCACCTCTGCTATGGGGACAGGCTGAGAAAGTTGGGCTTGTTCAGCCTGGAGAAGAGAAGGCTCCGGGGAGACCTTTTAGCACCTTCTAGAGCCTGAAGGGGCTACAAGGAAGCTGGGAGAGGACTTTTTACAAGGGCCTGTAGTGACAGGACAAGGGGTAATGGGTTTAAATTGAAAGGGGAGAGATTCAGATTAGATATCAGGAAGAAGTTCTTCCCGGAGAGGGTGGTGAGGCACTGGCACAGGTTGCCCAGAGAAGCTGTGGATGGCCCATCCCTGGAAGTGTTCAAGGCCAGGCTGGCTGAGGCTTTGAGCAACCTGGTCTAGTGGAAGGTGTCCCTGCCCATGGTAGGGGGGGTGGAACTAGATGGTCTTTAAGGTCCCTTCCAACCCAAACCATTCTGTGATTCTATGACACTGTTACCCACCTTAGTACCATCCCAGGCAAACTTCAGCATCCCACCCCCTTGCTATTTCCTCAGGCAGGCTTACACCTTTTGCGGTGGACACCTTTTGGTATTTCATCTGCCCTTAGCACAGGTCCCAGGAAGGAGGCACCGCGCATCTCAGGCCAAGGTTTCTGTTGTAGGATGCTCACATGAGTGGCTCTAGAAGTACCTGTTTCTCTCGACTGTCTACCACAAGAGATGCAAGAGCATCTCAAAGGTAGGTACAGGGGTGTGATACACACCCATCTTGGTCATCTGGCTGGTGATAGTCATCAACCAAATGAAAACACAAGGTGCTTCATCCAGCCCCTCCTATGTTAGGACAGAAAAAGCAACTCCAGAGTTTTCCATCTCCCTCTAAGCTGTAGAAAGAGTCAAACCCATAGGTTTTCACAACCAAACCAGGATGAGGTGAAAGCTACCCATGTAATTTGCTGTCAACCCCTAGGAAATCTGCGGCAGAGGTGGCTTTCAGACCCCAGCCTGGGGGACTCCCATCAATGCCCTACTCATCAGCCTGCTCTGCCTGCTCTCTAATTTGTCACTAATTGCTGAATTAATCCACTGTTTCCAGCTGTCAATTGGCAGTGGGTGGCACTGGCATTCCTCGCACTTCTCACCCAATTACTGCCTCTGCACTACATTTGGCATTCGTTCCTCAGGCAGACATTCCTGAGGAGGTAGGCATGCAGGGAGGTGCCCTCACCACTTACATCATTACCCAAAATACACCATGTGACAGCCCTGCGGCCTTCACCAGAGTGCAGTGTTGTTACAGTGATTTCTTTCTGCTCGCCGAGTCTCTGCATCTCCATGTGTACACACACACAGGCATAAGCACATGCCACTGTGCAGCTGAGCCTGCTCATCCCCGGCTATCCCTGACTCGGCAAGGAAGTTACCCAGAAAATAAGCAGTATAGCCTCAATGCTGCAGAGCAGGTGTTGCTAAGGGTCCCCTTCAGCAGCCATCTGACTTTTCCTGACCATCTGACCTTGCCTTGATAGGCACACACATGACGGGTGTGACACCTCTTCCCCACTTTCTCCTCCCAGATCCCACATGACGGCGTCTGAGCAGGATGTATATGCTTATTTCTTGAGTTACAGGAATTTTTCATAGCCCTGATTTCTTCCCCTTAGAGATTCTTCTTTTTTCTTCTAGAGGTTTTCTGTCTCAGCCTGAGGTTCTTCCAGTGAACCACAGAGCTGCTCCCTCCCACCCCTGAGACACCTGCATTTCAGCAGTGGGTGAAGGGGGCCCGTTAGTGTAAACTCAGAACGGGCCTACAGCAAGCCATGAGGATGCTCTGGAGAAACCAGAGCAACTAAAGGTAGCACCAGGCCAGTTATTTCTGGGGTACAGTTTGGAGGCAGGAGGCATGGGGTTCTGGAGTGCTGGCAGGGATAATAAGGTGAGGGGTGAAGAGGGATGCGGCAGGGAAGCCAGGTAGAGGGAGGTGCTGGAGCACCGAAGCTGCTGTGGAGGGCCTGCCCCATGGCAGGAGTGGCTTTCCAGCCTGCTTGGGCAGGTCTGGTGAGTCAGACCATGAGGAGCAGGAGGAGATATGGTGGCTAGAGGTGACAAAGGGCATCAGCAGCTGAGGAAATGGGAAAGGATCTCATCTTGTCGCTCTGCCTTGCTGCCTCCATGGCAGTGCCAGCAGATGCTCACTCTCCTAGGTCCTCTTTGTGCTTTAAAAACTCATCACCCTTCCTCAACTCCACAATGGCAGTCCGCAAAAAGCTTCCCTCTGGTTTAAAAGGGCAAGCAGGTACCTCCCGCAGCCATCCGTGCAGTGGAAGGAGAGCAGACCAAAAGGCCCTTGGGAACTCCTACAACTCACAACCCAGCCCAGGGCGCAGGGAGACAGTTCAAGGTGAAGAGAGGGACATAGGATCTCCTGTCTTCACTGCCTGTGACATTGTCGTGTATCCCACCACCCCACACTAGGACAATGAGCGTGGCACCCACTCTCTTGGGACAGGTGAGCTCTGATTCTGGCTACGTCCAGCACGCGAGGGCCCTGCTCCCGACACGCTGCTCTGATCCTGCGGCCGCTCCTGCCCTGACGAAACACCCTTGCACACTGCCAAATTTTCCTGAGCTCAACAGATGGGGGTAGTTTGATGTTTGCCACAAAATGCCCCATGATCACTGATGAAAAACCTGAAACACAGCAAAAACTGAGAGGTAAAGCGTATTTGTTCTCTTAAGGCCCCGGTAATTTTTTAAGGATTTACTTAAATTTAACAGCCTGAAGGACTTGCTTAAACATGCTGAGGGTCAGGGGTGACAAAAACCACTAAGCTCTGGCAAAATCCATTTTATACGGCACACCTCTGACTCTGCCGAAGGATGCACGCTGCAGGACTCGGCAAAGTCACTTCCCTAGATCCTGCGACACAGGGACACCGCAGAAAGCTGCAGCGTCGGCTCGGCGAAGCGCAAACGGGTGTTTTATCCCTGCCCAGCGAAGCTAAAGACCTCCTGTCAACACTGCGATCGCCCTGGCAGCAGAACAAACTTCAGCTGGACGTTGAGCCCTGCGACCCAGGGGCCGTGACAGCCGGCTGGGAGGGCAGGCGCTCCAGCTCGTGTCGGAGGATGTCCTCTCCCAGTTTCCATTAAAAGCCCTGGGGGACAAGGAACTATTTGTTTGCTCAGTTCCAAGCCTAAAAATATGCTCTGCTCGTGTTAAATTAATATCGAAAGAAGTTCGACAAGCAGAGCTCCCGCCTCCTCTGCAAAATCCTGGCCCCAGCTTCACCCTGGAGAAAAGGTTCTCCGGGAATATTTGCTTTACAGGGAAGGACAAGCTGACTTACCTGCGGCTCGACCAGCCACCTCTCCTCCTCGTTCTGGGCTGGTTTCGTATACTTAAAAGCCGAATAAAGCGGGATTTTGTCCTTAGTGCTGTAGAGGGTTGCGAAGCGTGGCTCTCTGTTGTACCGCTGACAGATCTTCACGTGGAACGGCTCCGTAAATCCTTCGGGTGGGACTTGTCCAGGGAAGAACACGTTACACTCGGCAAAACCCGTTTCATCCTCTCCGACAACTCTGCCCCGAGAAAAACCTGGGAAAAGCGAGAGGCAAAGCAAAAACACCGTCGCCGTCTTCATGGTCCCG
>NW_010237514.1:0-1118 GCF_000690775.1 Eurypyga helias | reverse complement strand
CTACCCGGAGTTAAACCACGACATCACCTTTTCTCTTAGCTTCATACCTGTGATCGAAGCAGTGCTTACTTCTGTCACAAGGTTCCAAAACCCAGTGCGGCTATTACCACTGGTAGATGAGGGCCATCACCAGGGTTAGCCCATCTCTTTTGCTGTGGGGTACCCTTCCACTTTGTGGGAGCTTCCTCAGGAAGGGACTGAGGGCATGAAAGATCTTCAGCAACAGTGTTATGGCAAATATTAGAAGGTTTTTTTCTTCCTAAGCACATCGGTAGATGAGCCTGCAGGCAGTGTTGATTCATGGCTGAGTTTTGGGGGTTTTTTTACCAACAGGTGGAAGTAGAGAACCCTCACTTTGCCAGGCTAAGGGCACAGGGTTTACAGACTTTCCCCATCCTCATTTTGCTGACTTTTAACCTTCTAGTCTTGATGATTATGCCTCAAGGTAGTTGAAAATGCAAAACAAGAACATATTAGTGGCAGAAGCAGTTTGCTACATCTATACATATGCTTACAGGTAGAGCTTACAGCTAAAACCCAGGTTAATGCAGTTCTTAAAAGTACTGTGTCGTGATCTAAATTAGTACAAAGTGACAAACTTCATGGAATCATAGAATCACAGAATGTTTTGGGTTAGAAGGGACCTTAAAGATCATCTAGTTCCAACCCCCCTGCCATGGGCAGGGACACCTTCCATGAGACCAGGTTGCTCAAAGCCTCATCCAGCCTGGCCTTGAACACTTCCAGGGATGGGGCATCCACAGCTACTCTGGGCAACCTGTTCCAGTGCCTCACCACAGTCCTCAGGAAGAATTCCTTCCTGATATCTAAGATAAATCTACATACTTTCAATTTAAACTTGTTACCCCTTGTCCTGATCGAATCATCATGTCATGGGTATTTTAAAAAATGTTTTATAATGCGCCTTTGTTTTACTACAGTCTCAAGGTTTGTGTTTTGAACAGACTGCTAGGGATTTACAATTGTCCTATAGATGCCTTTCTCTGCATTACTTTCACTTTCCAAAATCTGAATATCAACTCAGTTTTCAGTTTTAGTACTTAAAGGATTTTTAAAAAGTGATTTTAACAAGTGGGACCGGTACTGTTTAAAATCTT
>NW_010237513.1:0-619 GCF_000690775.1 Eurypyga helias | reverse complement strand
TCCCAATCCTGACCCCTAAGGAACGCTGCTTGTCGCTGCTCTCCACTTGGACATCAAGCTGTTGACCACAACTCTCTGGGCCATAAACCATGTGACCATAAACCAGTTCTTTATCTACCAAGCACTCCATCGATCAAATCCATGTCTCTCCAATTTAGAGAGATTTCAAGTCTTGTCCATAGGTACATACAACAGTTATGCATCAAATGTGTCTCAGGAATGTTTTCCTGAATACCTTCAGCATGCTCAGAATACTGGAAACCATTCCCATGTGATAAATCCCAGAAACTAGATGTCATCCCCATTGGAAATGTCTCTGCATCTGTCTGGACTACTGCAGCCCTGATGCTGTCAAAGTCCAAGGCCTCCCTGGTTCTCCCCTGGCTCACACAACCATCTTCTTTGTCCATGGCTGGCTCTGAACATGACCGCCAGCTGCAAACTCTCTTCCCTCAGGAGGGCTGTTCCTTCACCCTACCCAGTGTGGGAAGCAGGGTAACCACTGTTGCTGCAGGACCTGGGCTTTCGTCTGAGACTCTTGCTGTGGTCTCAGATTCACTTGGCCCTTGTCTTGTTGTAGAGTAGATTAGTTGGACATGGAATCATAGAATCATTTAGG
>NW_010237512.1:0-2366 GCF_000690775.1 Eurypyga helias | reverse complement strand
CATATTTAGTGAGAAAGATGACGAAGAAAACAGAGGCAGCAGAGAAGGGGTGAGAGAGGAGCGCTGTCCTCATCAAGGGACCCAATACAGGGCAGAGGAGAAGGGATGTCACAGATGTTCCCATGTCACCTTTTGTCTCCCACTGGTTAGGAACAAAGCCACATTAAAACACTAAGGAATATGGCCTTGTTTCCCAGGGTAGAGGAGGAAGTCAAACAGAAAAATCCATGAAAAGAAATCCTCTTACTAATCCTTTGTACTGTAAGGTGACAGTAACTCCAAAAGAAGGGAGAGAAAAAAAATGGACACATTGAAGACTAACAACAAAAGTCTGGAGTTTACTACTAGTGAGATTTCATTAATTAAAACAAGCAGTGCATTTCAGTGTTTGTTGTGCTATACTTCTCCAATTAAAGCAGAACAGACATTAAAGCAACAAAAGCAGACAAAGTGAAACTTCATCACTGTTTTTCAAAATACCTTGGTTTTCCTTTCTTCATTAATTAGGAAAAGCTAATGTAGACTGCTACAGTTTTGATGTAACAAATTATAACTACAGGTTGTATCCAGATTTCTATCTGTACATTCCAATTGCACAATTTCTTGAGAGAGTTCAATGCGATAATTGGAGAACTCTGTTCAGGCCTTTGTTTTTTGTGGCTCTTTTGTAATAATACGCATAATTCAGTGGACTTCTACTGAAATTTTAGTGGTGTCACACTTTTCTCTCTCTTTTTGGCTATGTAGCTCCTCATTTTCCTTTCAGGTCCTGAAATTCAACTGAAAATCCTCATCACCGAGTTGCAACCCTACTCAAAACCTCACAGCGCCCTTAAAATCAAGTCCTGGAGTGCAAGGCAAGATTTTCCTTTTCTTTTTTCATGCCTCTCTCTCCCTTCTCTCTCTCACCTCCAAAAATGTGTAACCAGCCTTCTCCCTATTGCCAGGAAACTGGAATCCTCTTGTACTCACGTATCTCAGCATCTTCAAATTGCCCTGATCCATTTAGCCCACTCAAAGCCCAACTGCCCTCTTGACTGCACTGAGAGCAAACACGTGCCCCTTCTGAATTTGCAGTCTGACCCACCTTGCTCTGCATTGCTCAAGCTGCAGGCACGGAGGCCAGGGAACAGCTTTTATCTAACCTATCTGGCACTGCAATCTAATCTACGGGCACGGCTGACGGCAGCACTGAATGGAGGTCTGATTACACAAACCAAACTGTAGGATTAGGACCCCAATTTCTAAATTCATAGCACAGTATGAATGTTTTAGAACAATGATCATCAGCAAGTCTTGACTGAAGACAACACGTTAAGAGTTTTGAAAGGAATCTCTGAAATGAACAAAGATGGAGCTCTGGGAAAATAAATGATAGGTCAAACTCTTCTCCGCAGACCGCATAGTTTAACTGTGTTCCCCTCCTCTCAGTTTATTCTAACTAACAGACTCTGTTCTGCCACAATTGGGAAAATGTTGTTATTCAAACTGACCCATCTAGAACTCAGAAAAGAACCTTTACTTGTGGAAACGCGGAAGCAGGGCTGCTGGAAACTTCTGCTTGCTTTGAACAACAGGTGAACCCAAATATAGCTCTCATGAGCTTTCTTTCTTTGACCTGTGGGAACCAAGCCCCGGAAGGGACATCAGTGGGCATGTATTACAATCCTGTTCACCTACCTGTGTTCAAGAAGGCAAATGCCTGGGCTCTGTGCAGTACTCCCTTTGGTGGATGTGGTAATGACCGAGTTAATTTGGCATTTAACAGTATTATGCATTGACATGGTATTTCTGGAACATCCGGCAGACATGAGTTTTATGAGATTAAGTATTTTTTTTTTCCTGTAATTTCCCTTATCCTTTATTACATGAATTCCCTCTTGCCCCTCTACCAAAGCTGGAAGTTGATTCCAGCTCTCATTCACACACTACGTGAGCTCCTGTGACTTTCCAGCTCATGCCACAGGAAGCTTTCTGACCAGGATAAGGGTATGTGTCAGGCTTGATGCTGCACACAGCATTTTTGTGTTACTACAGTTCACTATTGTTCCAGTAGCCTGTGACCCCCAATAACGTCAGTTTTTCCTCTGTCCTTGGATACCAGCAGCCAGCTACTCAAATAGGAAAAAACAGCCACAGCCACTTCCTCTGACATGATGGTAACTAGAAAGAAAAGCTTCATGACAACACGGCTTGTGACTCAAGCTGCATTTTGTCGCAGCTCTGTAGTTTGCTTTTTGTTGGTTTGGACTTTTCTTGTGGGGGAGGCGTGTTGAAATGAGAAGGCCAGCGAGGGGGCAACTGTGTGTTTTAACTCAGTGACATGGGACGTGCACTGACAATTAACCACTTAGCTGCTGCAGCAA
>NW_010237511.1:0-12952 GCF_000690775.1 Eurypyga helias | reverse complement strand
ATATAGTATATAAACTTTGTAAAATTAAATAAATTTTCAAACCCCTTGTACAGCCCAAGGGTTATGCTGAAGAGTTATGCTAAAGCTTGATAGTTGGTAGAGGTAAAGCCAAGATTCCAGAGGGTCAGCCTCGAAATGTTGTGTCTGCTGTAAGGAATCACGAAACATTCCCATAAAGTTTTGATTCATTATCCTGTACGAGCCCTAAATGTAATAATTTCTGTCAGTTTTATTAGTTATTTAAATATTAGGATGTTATTTTAGTCTTTCCTTCTACTAAAAATTAACAACTGCATTCCAGTTTTGTTTCTTTTTTTTTTTTTTTGGAAATCGTAGACAAAACACAGTGTTCCTATAAATCAAAGAGAGATTTGGTTGTTTGTGACTGACTCCACATTGCAAAACGTGGTTCATACGATTCCAAAAGTTGTTGCTGTGTCAGTCGCTGCATCGTGCGTTCTCAGTACGGAAATCACAGAAGCCCTCGGTGTTGCCTCGCGACTCGTCTTCTTCAAGGACGCGCTGTGGGGGAACGGTAAGCTTCACCTGTGGTTTTCAAGCAGTTGGAATCGAACTGGTATGGCATCCTAATCTCTGACACTGCCATATGGGACGCAGGGAGACTTCAGTTTGCACATGAAGATGAGCCATTGAATGTTTGGGATGAGGAATGCGAAATGAGTTGTAATTAGAGCTTTCCTGTAAGGTTTCTTTTTTATATTTTTGGCTCGATCTCCAAAGTAAGTGAGAAATTCAGTGATCTTCTATATGTCCACCAGTATTACTGTCAGTCTTCCCTCATGACTGTTGAATCTAATGACCAGCATCAGTTAAATTTACTAGCTGACAGGAGACTCAAAAATATTAAGAAACTTGGTTTCATTAGTTGTGATATTCTTGTAGAAACTTGTTTTACTGACCTTCACAACCTCTAAAAGGAGCAAAAGAGACATACGTATCCCTGGATACAGAAATTTTACAAACTCCATTTACCATCTTAGCTGCGAGCCTTCGCCACCGTACAGATCGTGTAAGGGCGGTGGTTCGTTTTACGTTCATTTTTAGTCGCTCTTTTGTGGGGTTCAGTGTGGCTCTGTATGGTGCCTGCACAGGTAGTTCACATGCCTTCAGTGACCTCCAAAATGTAAGTGGACTGGCAGCACCAACCTGTGTCAATGGCTGTGTGTCCTGATGCAAAAATCTCTGCTTTGGAGAATGAAGCATTGCATGCACCTCCTCTTTCTAATCTTGGAAACAAATAAGACACCCCCCCTCCCACCCTGAAGAGGGGGGTGTCCAGGCTTACTGCTAGGGGACAGACTCCAGTTGTGTGTGCAGGGAGCGTGATGAGGTGCAGTCTGGGTGTAATCGGGCTCTCTTCTGCCATGTTCGAATTTTTAAACCATCCTTTTTCCCCTGGGAGCCGCGAAGTGTAACGAGAGGGTGATGCATGTGTCGCTGAAAGCAAAATATTTTGTCATTGAGAAAACCTGATGGAGTCTATCCATCTGTTTAGTAGCTGGCAGAGATTGTTGTCTTTTTTGGCCGTGACGATTAACATGGTCACCTTTTTCCTTGTTACTGTACTGAGTTGAAATGTCTTTGTTGGCAGGTAGGATTATTTGTGTTGAACGTACTGTTCTCTTATTACAAAAGACTCTTTTGTCCTCGGCTGCCGGTGCTGACCTCAGTGAGCTGACTGGCCCTGTCAGACTCGATGAGCTGGATTCTACAACACAGACCAACTCCGTTTGTGCTGTAAGAGGTTTGTATGGCCTTTCCTGAAGTGAATGCAGTTAATTACTCGTGCTCACTTTAATCTTTCAGGTCTTCATATCGATTTCTTGCACGAACAGCATGGAGGGATCAAAAAGCACAGTACTGCTGTGGGTCATTAGGATATTTAAGTTTTCGTACTTCTTTCTGAGTTCTCTTTGCCGTTTGCTGGCCAAGCTCTGCTCCCACTCACTCATACCCCAAAATACATATTTGATGCACAATCTGTTTTATTATATTCCTCCCTTCGCTGTCTTCTTTCAGGAGCCTTCTGTTCACACCAGCCGTGTTGATGTTGGCATCAGTAAGGTATACCAGTATTTTTTAGGCAGATGGATAAGATCTGTTAGCCAGATCCCGAATGGTAGGGGTTAGTGTCTGATTTCCCTGGAGCCTTGCTGCAGTGGGCCAATTTAATATTTCACCATAGTCATCTAGCATAACTTGGCCAATATTTGCTCACCAGCCACTTTGGATCAGTGCTTTGTCTAATATTTGAGTCCTACCACTAACCATGCAGAAACATTTCTTACAATATATTTTCTAACATTTCCTAATCATGCAGAAGCATTTCCTACTGTGTATTTTCTAATGCTTTGTCCAGTCAGCTTCTTAAACCTCCTGGTCGTAAAGTGCCTATAGGGAAAAGTCCTTAAAAGCCCAGTAACTCTTGGCTTTTAAAGGCAGTTTCCTTTCTTAATTTAACTCTTACGATTCCAGTAGCCCTTGTAGAAAATTCTCGATGCTCTTTTACATTTACACCTTCAAGTATTCACTGGAGCATTTGAAATGAGCTTTAAAACAATAGCAGGTAAAGGTTACGAATGAATCCTTCCAGCTATGTTGGGATGCACTGAGAAGGCGGTTTGAAACCACGCAAAGCTGTTGCTAAACATACCTTCTCTTAGGGTAGAGCCACAAGTAAGCAATGCCTCCTTGATTAATAAATGAGCACCTTGCAGCCGCCAGTCTTCAGCTCTAACACTGCGTAATGATAAACAAGAGGCAGGCCCTGGTCGTTGTGTACATCTCACATCGATATTGGGTGTTACTTGAAAGATGTTTCTCTCACTGGGCGTGAAATACTTTTAGGCTTTTTTTTTAATCTTTCCAATAGTTACGCTAAGATTTATCACTTCTCCGCTGTTAATTTTATAACTATGAGAAGTGCCTGTCTTCTTTTGTCCTGTTGACAGTGTACATAGCAGAATAAAGCAAATATTTCTCTGCCCTTTCTTTTTCCAGTAGAGCGAAGAAAATACACTTTTGTGATCTATAGTGTAAACAAGCACTTACTTTACACACATGGGAGGTGTCATGCTTTCCCTGTTCTGTATTACAGATGGAAGAAAGACAAAAGGAGAAATTAATCCTACAGCCTTGTCTTGCTTAATCTGAAATTTGTCCAGGGTGGCTGTTATTAGCATGTTCCCACACCTTTGTACCAACATGAAGTATCTTCTTTATACCTATGCAAATGCTGTATATAGATGATAACTCTCACTTTTATGTATAACTAAATTGAATAGCATTTAAGATACGTAACCACTGTTTTGCAGTTCAATTAGTTAGTGTCTATATCTTTCTGCTGAAGTGAAACCAATAGCATTAGCCCTACTCTGTTGGTGGGAGAATATGTATTTGTGGTGTAACCCATACAGGAAAATGTATCATCTCTCAAATTCGCTCACTGCCTCTATCCCTTAACTCAGAGAGTTGTTACTCTGCCTTTCAATGAGGAGCAGTATTACCTTGTTCATTCTTTTTCTTAGTGCCCCCCTTTCGTCCCCTGTGCTTTTGGTCACCTACGTATGCTGTACGTAGGCCTCCTCTCACCTAACAGTTAAAGAGGCTGCAAAGGCTTTACTCTACCCTTTCTTGAGGTAGTGCTCCTTCCTGCTCCTGTGCAGTCATGGCTGCTCCTGCTGGCTCTCAGGGATTCGTCAGGTTCAACCTTCCCTAGAAAAACAACTTCTTCCCCAACGGAAAATGCTGGGGGTCATTCAAGTCCCCATCCTCAGATGCAGAGATAGGTCACAGCATCAGAGCCTCCAGGAGTCCCAGGACTGGGGGGACACAGTCCATGCTGCCTGCCAGATTTTAGGTAGATCCGTCATTTTTTGGAAGGTGTATACATAGGATGAGTTAGGTTGGAAGGAGCCTCTGAAGTTCCTCCAGTCCTAAATCCTGCTCAAAGCTGAGCCCTGAGCAACTGTATAGCTGGCCCAGCTTTGAGCAGGAGCTTAGACTGGAGGAACTTGGGAGGTTCCTTCCCCATTAAAGGAGGATGATGTTGCAGTCCAAGCAGAGCCACTGAGTTTGTCAGAAATCCTCTTTTCAGGGAGGTCCAGTCCTATCAGCTCTTGGATGGAGTGTGTTGCTCTTCAACAGATGAGTGAAAACCTGTGGTTGCTCTCTACTGGAAAGTTTATTCTTCTTTTAAAGATGAGCCTGTGGTTCTCACCTGTGAGCTCGGGGCTAATAGATTTATTTTCTTATCACTGCGCATTGCAAAGCAATTTCTCATCTCTTTTTGCTGCAGAGTAGCAGTCAGGATGACTTAAATGTTAGCAGTTCATACTGCACAGAACTGTTTTGCCTCTTAACCATGCTTATGAGCAAATTCTACTTAGTCCATACCACGTACGTTATGTGGGAATATTACCTGATTAGAGATATTTGCATAGTATATGACTCACCACCAGTGATTGAACCTTGGCATTGGATATCTTCATATTTAAGCCCTTACTCAGAGGTGAGTTTTTAATCAATTTCCCTCTTAACAGTGTGAACAAAATGGGGTCAATCAGCAGGTTTCTCTTTTTGATTGAACTTTTCACCTTCCTGTCCAATTAATCAGGGTAACTGATGGGAAAAAAAACCCCAACACCTACATTCATTTTTTTTAACGTTTCAGTCAGAGTGTTACTTTTAAGCCTTAGCCCTTCTTTGCATTCCTCACCAGAGACCTGTTTTTCTAGGTGTTGCCCTATTACCAGTCTCTTCTTAATAATGTCAGCCACAGCCCATAAAAATAGACTGGAGGGAAAAATTGCATTTAGGCTATGTGCATTTCCATTTAAAAGAAGGATCTCGGGAAAGTAATCCAAAAGGTTTGTGAACCTCAAGCAAAATCTAAAGCCTTGACTAAGATGTGCAGCAGTTCAGCCGAGAAATCGCTCCGCGGGCAGGATGCACAAGACTGTCACTGTGAGATCCGTTGTCGCCTTCAGTTGTGTTTGTTCTGACTTCAGTGGTCTCTGGTGGTTTTCCTGAGGGAACTCTACATTTTCATCAAAATACACCTCTCCACTAGACATAATCTCGTCACTACAACCCTGATTCGTTTTCTTCACGTGTCCTTGTATTACTTGCGCGTTGGTATCCTTCACTCGTGATATGTCACGCAACTGGGAGAAGGCTAAAAGGCTTAGAGAGAAGAAACACATCTGTTGGAAAAGGTGACTTGGTTTTGTTTGGGTTCTTTTCACTGACAGAAAGCGTCCTACCTTGTAGTAGCAAGTGCTGATGGAAATTCCCAGTTTATCACAAAAAAAAATGAGGAATCAAAATTATTTCTGTAACAGTCCAAGGGGTTAAGTTCACAGAATTGTTTATTCCGTCAGTGAAACCCATGTTGTTTCGTTACATGCATAGAAATTGGGTCATAAATGTTGTACTCAAGAAGTTTTCCTGATCTTCAGACTTGTGGTCCTTTGACTTCCCACATAAAATTACTGGTTTGTTGTTTATGTGTAGCTCCCTCCCTCCTGTCTGTCCTGGTCCCAGGAGAACCAGGAAAGCAAGGGATCACCACCCTGTCTTACAGGCCAGACCATGTAAATGCCTTCTGGCCTCCAAAGGTTTCCTTTATGGAATGCAGTAAAAAACTGTGAGATTCTTGCTCAACAGGAGCTGGGATTTTTAGTCTATACTCCTATTGTACCAGTGAGTGTTTATTTTAGTGTAATTTCACTTTTACAGGTGATCCACTTTATATGCTTCAAAATACTTAGAAGTATTTTCTCCATAAATAATGCTCATAATTTCAGCATATCGTTACCATAAAACATAATACACTCTTTATTGGCATCTCCTAAAATGCGGAATATATTTTTTCTTGCCAAAACTAGCGAGGCCCTTTGTATTAGTCCAAAGTATCTTTGGCATTCCCTTCTTAGGCACACACTTAAATCTCTGGGCCAGATCTAATCTCCGTTAAATCGGTATAAATGAAGAATAACTCCATTGTTAATGGAATTTAACTGGCACCGTTGTGTTTAAAAGGGATTGGGTCTTCTCATTGGTTTGTGTTTCCTAATTATCGATATCAAGCTATCTGACCTGATGATTTTTATAGCTGTTTATTGCCAAGGAAACATCAGAGGGTCAGAAAGAAAACAAACAAAATAAAACAAATCAGAAAAAACAACCTGATAAAACCCAAACCAGAAGAACTGAACCTGTTTGGAAAGTTAATTATCAACTCTCTACCTCCTGGTATTTTAAGAAGGCAACACACTCTGCTGTACTCTCATCCCTTGTTGGAGGGACGAAGGAGAAAGGGAGAGAAACTGTTGGAAGAGCTGCTGCTTGCTCCAGCAAGTCTTGTTCTTAAGATGAGGGTCAGAAAGGATCAAACCTTCTGTGAAGCCAGGAGTGACTCTGTTTGCTAGCTTACCGTTAGTATTTTGTAAGGATTTCACCTTCTGCAGGTACCGTTGTTGGAGTTAATGAGAGCACTGCTTTCTCCTGGCCTACATGCGACAGATGTGGCAATGGAAAATTGGAACCGTGTCCCCAGGACAGGTGAGAGTCAGCGTGCTCCGGAGCACTCCAGGTGTTCTGCAGATGTAGCCATAACAGCAGTAGGTGATGCAATGATTCCTGCAGGCACAGGCTGCACTTTGTTCCTTCCTAGAACTAAGACGTAGTATTTTTATTGCTGATGAACTGATAAAACCTGCAAGGTTAGATTAATTTATTAAGAACGATACAAGTAGATATGAAACGGTTTGAATTTGCAGTTATCACATCTTTTTTCAAACTAATCTTAAAAGTATTGCTTATAAAGATTTCACAGCCCACTGCATTATAATATTAACTTTAATAAACATCCACATAAATCACAGGTCTGATTCTAAGCTCCTTGGAAAGTAGCTGCCGTGTTTCTCCATCCTACCTTGTTACCCTGCGTACCACCAGTTCCCCTCATTTTTACACCAAGCTGCGATCTTTGCTGTAGTTTACCCAAGTGTGAAAGAGAAGCACTTCAGACCTATTAAATTCACCACCTTTCTAAGAAGGATGTTGAATAATTCTGGGAGTACGACTGCCCCAGCTGGGAAGACCGAGCCGACGGGACCTGTTGCCACCTGAACTGCTAAACCTGCGTCATGCTGGCACGCTCTTGGAAAGCCTCCCCTTGGGCTGCTGCGCCAGCTTGCTCTTGCAGAGTCTGAGATACCTGGTGGGATAAAAACAGGAGAGGATAAGAGAGTAGTCAGAGCGTAAAATCAAGGAAAGGGAGGTTCTTTCTACTGGAAAAAAGCTTACAAAAAGGATAAGGAGAAGTTGGGTGGCTTTGGTCCCATTGAAATAGGTGGCGTTTTCCTAAATATGAGAAGGTTTACTATTTATGTTTTGTTGCATATAGCCTCTGGGGGGGAAAAGGCTGAAAATAAAAAAAAAAGGTTGTCCTGTACTGTCATGCAAAAACCAAGGATGCGTGTACGTACACATAGTAGTGTAGTAAATAAAAGATCTCTACAGTGAAGGACAACTTCATTTGGAGAACAGTGTAGCAGCAATATTTGTTTAAGATGTTATTCCAACAACCACTTATAGCTGATCTTAATTTTATGCATATGACTTAAGCGAGTGCTGAAAATGTTGAAGGTTGGCTGAATGAGGGCCTAAATCAATAGGTCACTTGGGCCAAATCTGTACTACACATTTTCTTTTGCCTTCTGCTGGAGGGTGTCCCTGCCCACGGCAGGGGGGTTGGAACTAGATGGTCGTTAAGGTCCCTTCCAACCCAAACCATTCTGTGATTCTATGATAACTTTTAGACGGTGATGAGATTACTATTTGCTTAAGTGAGGTGATATAATAGAAATAAGGTAAATAGCGGCCTCCCCCCATGTTGGCAAAACTTGGAAAAGGAAGATCCTTTTGCTAAAAGAGTGCAGGTCCTCCAAGAGAGTTGTTTAGCTCTACCAACAGAAGTGCGTGATGTGTTGTTACCAACTGAATATCTACCAGGGCTTTTCTGCTAGAAGCCTACCAGCAAAATATCTCAGAGAATAAGCTAGCTGATTGGTTGGGTGGTTTGTTTTTGTGATGATAACTTTTCCATTTCCCTGTGGTCTTCCATCATTTTTCACGTGTTTCAGAGGATTGCTATATTGCAACCGGTGCTCCGAAGTTGTCATTTCACCAGTTTTGAAAATGCAGCTGGAAGTCTTCTTGAGTTGTCCGTCCCGATCTCAGAGCACAGTAAAAGTAAAGGTATGGCATGAAATGTGCGTAGGGAGGCTAGATATGTAGACACATAGATACTCTAAGCCACGCTTTTATAAACAGCTCTGTCAGAAGAAAAATGAACAGATGTAAGAGTATCCTGTAATTTAATCTGATAGTAAACTTGTGTTCACTGGGCTAAGAACCCAGTTCCCAGGTCTATCTCAAATAATGCAGCCGTTGAGTTCACCCTGAGGTTTCCAAACTGGTTTATGGTCCAGCTGAAGGGCTTTGTTGGATTGGGCCTTAGGAAACTTTGTTCTCCACAGCCTAAGAGAAACGTGGATTTTTAGACTCCCATTCTGAACATCCTTTGTGTCACCTCTCCTCTGCTTTCTTGGCCAGAGAAACAAAACTGTTTTATATTAAAATGGTAAATCTTTGTTCGACTGTTTTAACCTGCAAAGAGAACATCATTGCATACATAATGTTTTTGGCGTGAAGAAAACCTGTTTATTTTCTCATTCCAGCTCTTACAAAGGACAATCTCTTCTCTCCTGATGTCCTCTGCCTGTGAGGATGGGGTAGGTATAATGAGTGTTGGCAAAAGAAAGTTAAACTTCGTGTAGAGGCTGAGTACAGGAGACGTGAGTCAGGTGGGAAGATACCCGAATCCTGAAAACCAGAGGGATCCCTGGAGGGTCGTTGTTCGACCTACCACTCCCAGTGGGCTGTTGCCATGGGTCAGACGTGACTTTGGCTGGCAGACTCTTGTAAACCCACAAGGATGGAGATTCTGACACCTTTCCAGGCAGCTTGTTTCAGAACCGCACCAGGAGCGTTAGGAGATTTCACTAGAAATAATGGCTTTTTTTCTTGCGTCCAGCCTGGGATTAGAGTGGGCTGGACCCTTTGGCGATCCCACCTTCCACCTGCTGATGCCCAGCTCTCCTGTGAGCATCATCAGGCTGACACCCTCCCTTTTAGGAGACGGGTGCCGCAGGTGGGATGCATAGACTGAGGCCTTTTCTGGCTGGGGATCCAAAGATACAGTCCAAGCATCCCACCTTTTTGGAATGGTCTTCTAAACCCTATAGAGCACTGCTGCTTCCTAATAGCACGAGCGTGAAACTAGCGGCGGGCAGTAACAGTAGAGGAATTCACCAAAACGCACGCAAGATGATACTCGATAGTCGTATGAACGAGACACGCGTAAGCCACGGGCATCCAGGGGCTAAAGTACAGTTTGTGTAACCACCAAGTAGGTGTCCCTTTCATCAGAGATATCAGAAGAACCCTGACATTTGGCACAGTGACCCAGATTTATCGCAGGTGAGGGAGGCACCCGGGTAGGTGCCGGGCTGGCATTGGCTGCGGCTGGTCAGCAGCGGAGGAGCGGCACCTTCAGAGGGTGACGAAGTCCGGTTAGGATCCCTAAATCCTCCCCCTCTCCGCTGCACGTGAGAGAGAGCAAAGATCATCTCGTCATCTTGTTTAATCACCCCAGTTAAGAGTCTCCGGTGAGGTGACACGTACTGGGGTCACGTTGCTTTCCCTGTCTTACACCGTCTTCTAGCATTTTGCTAGAAACCACGGACGTGCTCCATGGGTTTTATGGATAATTTTTGAAGTGGAACATTTCGCTGAAATTGTAAATTATTTCTCTCAGGCTGGGGGCTGTGTGTTTCGTTTGAGCTAAGAGACACGTTTCCAAAAGGTGTTTGTTCTTTTAACAGCAGCTAAGTCTTGCTGAATTGTACTGGATGTGCCCGGTTTGGTTACAGGCTGACAAAATGTAGTCCTTTTTCAAGTTATTAGGATTCAGATGACCTTTTTTTCATGTTTCAGTCTTTATGATGCTAGTGTTTGGGGTCTGGCAACATAGAAACACTTCTTTTCCCCTCGCTGAAATGCAGGGATAATCTTTCCCTTTGTTTTTCGTAAGCATTTCTATCTCTGAACCCGCTGCATTTTAAAAAGCAGCACATCTCCACGAAGATTAATCACCAGAGACGCCCCTTGAGGTAGCCTGGTTGGTTGGGTTTTGCCGGTGCTGCTGGAGGTTCTAAGGGAGTAGCTTCGTGATGCGACTTTTGGCAGGGAGGTTGGTTTTAGCCGTCACTGGCCGTGGCCGCTCGTTCCTTACGGCGTGACCACCCGTCCGTTGGACCTGTAGGGCTGTTTGTGCAGCTGCAGGGTGAGTGGGACTGCAGAACCGGTCTGGGGTAAAAATAATCTTGGAAAACGAGTAAAAGGGTTGTTTATACCTTGGATCGGGCGAGGGACGTGGGTATGCCCAGAGATGTTGTGGATGCCCCATCCCTGGAAGTGTTCAAGGCCAGGCTGGATGAGGCTTTGAGCAACCTGGTCTAGTGGAAGGTGTCTCTGCCCATGGCAGGGGGGTTGGAACTAGATGGTCTTTAAGGTCCCTTCCAACCCTAACCATTCTGTGATGCTATGATTCTATAGCACAGCCCCGGTGAAAGCGGGATCCGTGTTCAGGGACCGGTCGTAGGCAAGCAGGAGGTGGGTGTAAAGCTGCCAGCTGGGATGGAAACCCCCTCCAGCGAGGTAACGGCTACCGGTTTTACCAGCTCGGACGTACACGTGCCGTCTCCCCCTTCGACGAATCGTCCCGGCCTCCCATCCCTCTCCCCCATGCGGGACGTGGTCTCCACCCACCCGCTGAGGCACAGCTCCTGTGGGTGAGCCGCCAGCCGGGTGATGGAACAGAAGGGACGGTGTAGGTGCCGGCGACGGTGAGGGATGCGTGATGCAACACGGCGTTGAGTGTGGAGGGGGGGTGTAAAACAGAGTTACAAACCAGGCTTTTCCTTCAGCGGATCTGTTAGTCAATGGTGCGTAGTACGTACACATTGCGAGCACGTGTGGAGTGCTGCGCGTGTCAGAAAGCTACGTAGAGCGAGCACATGTAGGCTTTGCTTTAGCAAAATTGAGCTCAAAGGCGCAGTAGCTTTTTGGGGGGTTTTGGGGTTTTTTTAAAAAAGCTGATTTTCAAAAAGCTGGTTTTTAAAGCTGGTAGGGAAGCAGCGCTTCAAGCAGGAGTGAGATCTAATTATTGCAAATCTAGTGTGTGCATTCTTTCCATCGGTTCTAATGCACCTTTCTTTCCGAGTCCTGAAAAATCCCGTCTGCTGGAAGAGGAGCTTACACCCTGCACCTTCCCCGGCCGAATGCCGCTTAGAACAGAATGTCCGGGACTGGTTTTGTTTTAATCAACGTGCTTTTATCGCTGCAGAGCTACGAGGTGCAGAGCGTGCTGGGAAAGGAGGTGGGGTTACTGAACTGCTACGTCCGCTCCGTAACCGGCCACCCCGACTGTGTCGCGCTGGAGGAGATCGTTCTTCTGGAAGCAGCGGCGAGACGCTGAGCTGAACTCTGGTCGGGTGCTGCGGTACCCGCGGACTTTGCGACGTGGTTACCTGTTAACCAGATAGCACGTAACGCAAGCGCGTCGTTCGTTAGAACCGTGATTTACACAGCGCGTTGTGCTAAGGCTGAAAATACACCTCTATAATAAAAAATCTGCTCAGCTTTCCGAGCTTTTTTCAGCTGGGTTCGGAATTTAGGAACGCGGTCCTTTGGCCTGTTTGCTGTTCGCGTATGTAAAATACCTCGTTCTGGAAGTTTTGAACAGTTGTGAATTTATTTTTTATTACACTGTATTTATGACGTGTCTATCGAAAACGTTTTACTGGGTTTTTTTTCTGAAATAAATACCTTGCTGGAGGCAGCAAACCTTGGTCTCGGCTGAGTTTTATCGGCACCTTCCGGCCGTGCCACCAGCTGCACGACACCGTGCTCCGCGCTGCAACGTTTGTTGTCGCCTTGCTATAAATGTTACAGAGACAGAGATTTGAACAAAGCTTATATTTGGAAGCGTCAAGTGAAAGTTAATGTTTTACAGCTCATTGGTCTCCAAGCACAGAAGAACCGTGTTTTCCGTGGCTTCCCGCGAAGCCGGTGTTTCCCTACGCGGTTTCTGTCAGGGGCAACAAGCAAGCCGCTTTGTCGGGCACGTAGCTATCCTCGCCCTGACTGCACAGAGACGTGGGGTGCAGAGCGGAGTATCAGAGTCGTCCTGCGTGTGCACAGATTGAGCTGCAGGGGTTAACCTGAGCGTTCCGTCGGAGACTTCTTCCCCTTCCCCTCTCACGGTATTTGGAATACCCGCACAGGCCTGAGGGGGAGGAAGCTGTGGATGCCCCATCCCTGGAAGTGTTCAAGGCCAGGCTGGATGAGGCTTTGAGCAACCTGGTCTCGCTCAGTTAAGGTTGCTTTGTGTTCTGAGGCACTGAGTTACGAACAGCGCTGCACACTTCCAACCCAAACCATCCTGTGATGCTGTGGATGAGCCGTTCTGCCCAGGTCCCGTCTGTGATGACCCGCAGAAAGGGAACAGCAGACTTGTCACCACACGGGTCGTTCCTGCTCCTGAGGCCGATAGTGGAAACTCTCACGTGCCAAGTCACGATGCCTGAAGGAATGACCCAGCTGGTCACCCCCCTTCTCCCTCCCTCCCTCCTCCAAGTGTCTCAGTGTCTCTGTAAGGAAAAAGGGGACATCAGCCCGTTCCTGCGTGGAAGATGTTCCTGCGCGGAAGATGTTCCTGCGCGTGACCAGAGCTGCCCCTTCCAGCATTTCTCCGCCTGGAAAAGCCGGGGCGGTGGGAGCTGCTCGCCCCGTCCCTGCA
>NW_010237510.1:0-9296 GCF_000690775.1 Eurypyga helias | reverse complement strand
TCTTCACGGAGCAGGTGGTAAGGCAGTGGACCAGGCTGCCAAGAGAAGCTGTGGAATCCCTGTACGTGTTCAAGGCCAGGCTGGATGAGGTTTTGAGCAATCTGACCTAGCAAAGGGTGTCCCTGCCAATGGCAGGGGGGGTGGGACTAGGTGGGCTTTAAGGGCCCTTCCAACCCAAACCACTCTATGATGCTACCAGAAAAAAAAAAAAGGCGACAACTCAAACATCCTCAGTCTTTACCCTGAATTTTCTTTTACATTAGGCCCAAATGATGGAATTCAGGTTACTTCAGACTAAGGAATGAAAAATATAATTTTAGAGCTCCAAGGCTCTTATCTGAGGATGCACTGCAAGCAGGGTCTTCTTTATAACACATTAATTTAGAGAAGCCAATTTTACTTACGGCATTATGACAGAAACATACTATAGACAACCTAAAATTTTGAGTCTCTAACCACTAACATAATCTATATCTGAAAACCAGAGAGACAATCAGTGGTAACCCATCAGCTTTACTGTTACCTTCCCAAAAGCAAGCTACTGCAATGTTACTAAGCTCCAAAACAACACACTGCAAGTTATCTTACAAATGAACAGCGCCACAAAGAGCAAAACACGCACACACAAAGAGAAACTATTACAGTATTCTGAAAAAAGAACAGACAACTGAAAGCTCAGTTTCCTATGGATATGGCCTGCCTGATGAATTATATAATACAAAATAGGCTGCAAGGCAAGTTAGTTTCTTTACTCGTAGTTAAGACACTATTTTCATGCAGCTTGCAGCAATTACCATCTTTCAAACCATTAGCTATGTGTGAAACCGTCACTATTTCGACCCATCACATCAAAGCCTAATGGAGAAACAGAGTGATCATATTAAGTCTTACTTCCTTAGGGATCAGAATAACAATCTGACAGAATTCTTGTTTTAACCTTAAACAGCAAATTAAGATCCTATGAGACACCAACTACCAGGCCCTCGGTGGCCAAGTCCAACAATTCAAACGAAATCGAAACTCTCAGTCATCAGTAAGCAGCTGAAAGTACATACCAAGGGGAGACTAGCCCTGTCCTTGGTTTTCCTCATATACTCTTTTCATCACTGCTTTCAAAAACAAGAGCACAAGGCCACACAGACCTTTACTGCCACCACTTATTTTCATGTTCAGTAAATAGACAGGAATCTGAAAATTTAAAGGCGGTACAATCTGTGCAAGAAACAGTCAGGAGCAGGGCTAAAGGTCTGTGAAAAGAAGGTAAGAAACATACCAGATAGATGGGCAAGATGAGACTGCGGTCAGAAGACAAGTCAAAAATGTAGAGATGGCTGGAGACAGTACCTAAGGTAGTATCGGATGGAAGGAATAGGCAGAACTAGAGCAAGGTCAAGGTGGGAGCAAAAAAGCAGTATGCACGAAAGGGCTTCAGACAGCTGTGACACTGAACAACTTAAGAGAATAATATGCTTAATCAACAGAACATAATCATAACCTTCTTGTGTCAGACTGCTGTTCCCTTTTACGCCTGCAATACCTGTGTAAAGGCACGGCTGTATCTTTTCGCTTTCTGCTGCCAGTCTGAAGAATATTTTATGACGGCAGCTGTGTTGGTTTGCAGGTTTGCTATATACTGTAGTTTCTAACTTCTGTAAATTATATTAACTAGGATGCTTAAAAAAAGCATTCCAGCAGCAGTTTAAATGTGAAGAAGTAATTGCTGCTGAATTTATGGTGGAAAACAAGGAGAGGATGAAATGGATAAGCTTGGCATTAACTTCAAGATGATCCTCAGAACTGTGGAGCTCATTTGTGTACTTGAGGTTGGCTACAAGGCCACCACAGTATAGGATGTTGACATTCAAGCTGGTGACCTTAACAGTGTTTAAGCTACTGATTTACAGCATACACCTTTACCTTACAGCAGGTTTTCCTAAAAGGATTTTAAGGACCGTTTGAATCTCAGAAGTATTTAAACGCGAGATACTCACTGTAGAACTATGCATCTACCACAGTTCTCTTCTTGTGTGCTTTGGAAGGTATGTGGGGGGGAAGGGAAAAAAAAGGCAACTGAGGTGGAAGACAGGAAGATTAGGTTGCGTAACAGAGCTGATGAGTAAATAATTCGGAATCTTTTAAGCTCCAAGATGAAAACATACTCAGCTACTGCAGCATAAATATTTCCCACTAAATTACTTATTTCTTGTCTTTTAGTCACAATGCTCAAGAAAATCCTATAAAGCACTTCAAAAGATGAGCTTGAACAAAAATCCTAAGTTTACTAGATGTGGAAGAAACCCACCCACAGCAGAACTGATAGTTTTTGCAGCACAGCATGATTCTCCCTTCCTCTATAGCTCTTCTGCATTCTGCCAAGTAAAAATGATCTCCATCCTCTTTATAAACTTAAGCTAACATACACACACCCCCATTTCACAGGTACCAGCTTCCTCTGTTTTCCAGTGGGTGAGGTTACAGATCTTTGTAAGTTGCTTGAAGTTCAAATTAGCTTATCACCTTGAAGTTAGTAAGAGTTCAGACCACAGAAGATGTTTGAATCACAAAAGCCATCCAACAAAATCCCTACCAAATAATATTTACTGACAAATCTTTTCTTACTCAAAAATTTCTGCAGTAGCACTGACCACTTCAAGAATGAAAAGTAACTTTCATCCGGGTTGCTTTACCAGCTAAAAATAAGGCAGTGAACTATCCAGAATTTACACAAAGAGCTTGCCCTGACTGGAGGTGGTGTCCAGTAGACAAAACAAGAAAATTGAAGGACCTGTGCTGGTGAATGAACGATCCAACGCCTTCAGCCAACGTAAGGCGCAACAGATTCATTAACGTAATCTTCCCCAAGCTGCACACTTTACACTAAAGGGTCCAGCAAACTTCACACCTATCAAAACTGTGGAAAGCCAGTGTGCAGAAATACATGCCCTTCTTCAGCACTGTGGTGATGTGCTCCATCTGTTCTGGCGTTCTCTACTTACCCCATGCTGATTTTTTTGATGATCATTGAAATGTCTTTTGTATTTGGAAAACCAGTTCCTGGCCAGAGTTTGCTAACCTAATGTATGCCAAATACGTAGTTTTCCTCACTACTGACCACTAACTGAAGAGATCACTACTTTTCTGTCCGAACAAAAGAGCATTTTTAATTTTGTTTTCCTAAAAAAAAGTTGTTTGACCGAGTCACAAGACTTAAGACTTCTGTTTCTGAAACTGGACTTTGTGGTCCAGGAGAGCTGCCTTCAGGTTAGAAAGAATAAAACATCCATACACAAACACACTTGTGGAATAATTTCAATTCCATAAAGAAGAGGCTTTTAATCATCAGGACTTAATAGCAGATCAAAAGCTTAATACTCCACGACTGGCAAACTAAGGGTACAATAATACAAGCAGCTCCTCCAGAAATCTATTAAAACACTTTTGGAAACAATCTTGGTAGCTAGTTAGCAATCAGATCTTTTTGTGCCTGCTACAGTACCTGATTCCTCTGGTACACAATGTACAATGTCCTGATAAACACTGTCATTACATCAAAAATCCAACTTATTTATATCATATTTGGATATACTGGACAAAGATGCAAACATCACCCAAAGTCCTCACCCTTGGAAATTATCTTTGTATTTCCTCTGCTGCTTCGTTTTTCCCCTGCTGAGGTCTGCTCACAGAGTTAAATGAATGTATTTTTTCAAAATGTCACAGAAGGTTCTGAATGACCATTAACAAGACCCAATTAAGAGATAGCAAAGTTAGGATTATCAATGGTTGGCTCCAAAACTTCACTGGAGATAGTATAACAAGTTTGCAAGACTTACAACACTGAAGAACATAATAAGCAATCCTGACCTCTCTGGCATAAATTCTAGATGAATTCCTGGAGTGTTGACAATTCACCACTAAATCCTAGAAAAACATGACTACCTTTTCACAGATCACGTAAGAGAAATACCAGTGGTCCAGTAACATGAAATATATTTTTGTGTCTGTATGTAGAGATGTGTAAGTAACACTGGAATTAAAAAAACAGATGAAAAGAGGAGAGGATAGTCAGTACCACCTGCTTCACAGAAAACCTCTTTCAAGCAGTAAAAGAAAAAAAAACAAAACATCACAGCTTCACTGGAAAGTTTTCACTAGGTTTTAAGCCAAATGGATCATCACAGCGATTACTTGCCTCCCTGTTAAGGTCTATTTACTTTAATAACAAACTGATATAATTAATGTTCCTCATATAAAAAAAAAGTTTTTTGAACTCTAAATCCCAGTTACGACCTCTGTCATGTCTCAATTCTATGGCATTTTTCTGAACACTTCATAAGGGACTACATAATTTTTGTGGCTGCATGACAAAGCCAGTGCAGCTATGCAGGACAAAGCACTCATTTACTTGACTGCACTGTACATTCCAGTAATCTTCCATCAAACACTATATGCAGTTTTCTGTTTTTCCTGTAACTGGTTTTGCTCACACTTGAACAAAATTAAGTGAAACATTTTCAAAATTTATTGTGGTTTAGACTTTCAAGTGAATCCTCTGAAAGTTACCTTAAATTAGGTATATAGGAAATAGTTACACTGAACGTGGGACAAATAACGCACATGGCGTAGTTCAAACTACAACCTTCATACCCCTACAGATTCTCCTCAGGCCTTCCCACTAGTCCCCACTGAATCTATTACACAGGATAGTTAAGCAGCTATTACAGCAGCCTGTCAAATGCCATTCTGCCCATTCATCATGTTTCAGTAACACAACATGGCCTGGAGTTACCTCATCTAGTTTGGGTCCTCTCAACAGTCCAGCTGCAAGTAAGAGTGCTCCACATGTATTTTGCTGGGCTAGCAATTATTAAACAGCCACCTGAGTCAGCTGAGAAAGAAATATGCCCCTGCTTTGATGGCTGGACTGCTCCTAAAGCCCCAGTTGGCCTGGATACACCCATACTGTACAGGAGTATCAACACGCCATCTCACAACAGTATCACCTTTAAGTATGGGACAAGGCAGTTCCACATCTTTTTGTTTTCACACTATGCCTCTTTGTACACATTCGCTTTTAAAAATACATGCCTACACCCTCTTTCTTCAAAGCATCTATTCATTTTTACACAGATTTTTCACCGCCACAAACTTTTACTAAACTCTATTAGTCAGATACTCAATGAAACAGAGATACAGCTACAGTTCTGGCCTGAGCTTTACTTGACAGAGAGAGACCTTTATTTTTTTCACAAAGCTTCCAGATGTGACCACTCACCATTTATGGCTACATCTCAGCTTCTGGTTTTGAACATGTCCTTAAAACTACATTGGATAAGGAAATTTTAGGAGGATGTCAACACCAACGGACCAATTCCACTTACTTGTGAAGGAACTCAAATCTTTTGTTTAGATTTTTAAATTACAGAGTCCCTACCCGAAGCCAAAGTAAAATCTTTTGTCCTTTTTATACTATCTTTAAAATCTACACCATGAGACACTAAGAATCTTTAAGCTTCGCTGGTCCCTAGACACTACACGGCGAGTTTCTCCAACATGCTTCCACCCAGACTTTGCTTAGACATCTACAAGCCTAAAAGCTTACACATTTTATGGCACAATTGCACCAAAAATCACAGGTCTCTCAAGCCTTTGTGAGAGTCTACATTGGATAATCCCAAAGATAGTATCTGAATATTACTGACTTGGGCACCTGCATTTCTTGTGACTAAACCTGAGTGCCTAACAATCCGCTCTTGCTCATCTCACACCCTGCCTGAAAAAAAAACTTACTAATGCATGAAGGATTAGCAGCATTCCCTCAAGGCAGGGTACCATTCAGAGCAAACAACATTCCTAAAGCACAATGCTGGAACGGCACCCCAGCTTGCCTCAAGAAAGACATTTTGGTGGACTTTCTCTATAGCTCCACCCTAACTTGCTTTTCTATTTGTCAGGTCTTAAAATGTTGTAATTTCACTGCAAATTTAACCATGAGTTCTGTAGGGCTGTTTTGACTTTGTACAATGATTCCACTTTAGAGAAAGAGAAAAACCCCATATCCCCCTCTATTTTTTCCATAGATATTCAAATTTGACCAGTTAAAAAAAATTTCTCACCACCTACTACAGGAAAATTTTCTTTGTGTTGCAAGACCTTCTCACACAACCAGTGACCTTCCTAAGTAAGCATTCTTAATTGTTTTTAAAAAATTAAGTATCTACCAACTTACTTCCCCAAACAGGAATATCTTTGCTTTCCGCTTTCATCACAATGGAGGCAAAGGTCATAGTTACTGGAATGGCATCAAAGTAGGAAGAATGGGGAGCCACAGTCAATATTGCTGCTTCTGCCGGCAAAGCCCGTCTGCCTTTAACATTTATCCAGTGGAATCCACCAGCAAGCCACATCATTCTCATTATTGCTTTCAGCAAAATATCCACGATCCTGTCAAGAGTTGAGAAAACAGTTATGTTGCCACAGGATTACCTTAAAATCATGAGAACAGAAACATTACATAAAAACGTTATAAGCACGACAAAAGTACAGACAGAATATATTGCTTCAGAGCAGGGATACTGCGTAGACCTTTTGTTGTCTCCTTCTCGGCAGATTTAAGACCACTTTCAAGGTAGGGTTCTATTCAATTTCATTTAGTGCCTGAATATTAATGCCTTTTAATCACATTACGATTGGCATTTATTTTATCAGTAAATTAAATTTGATTCAGACTATGACTGTTGAGTTTCTTCTATACAATGTCTAACAATGCTTTCTATTAACCAAAACCACTAATAAACTGAAACCTGAAAAATGCTATTAGGATATTGCTAGAATGCAACAACCCTGGTTCTTGGGTTCAAGTTCACCCAAACAAAACAGTGAAGAAGTGTAGGGCAGAGATTCTGAAACACAAGGATGCCTACAGAACACATCTGGGAGCTTCAGCAATATTTTACTTTCTTCCCTTTTCCCTACCTCCTCCTAAAGTGTTTTGGGTTTTTTGTTTGTTTTCTTGTTGTTTAAACTGAGAGTCATGAAAACAGAAACATTTACTTTAAATCAACAGTGCAAAAACCAAACACCACAGATCGTTATACTAACAGGGACTAGATGCTGGAAGCACAGGGACACTGAAGACTGGATGAAATGGGATAAGGACAATCTAAAAATCTTCAAAATAACTGTATGCAAGACTAAAGGCAGTCCATTATTCCTTTAGTTATTATACTGATATCATGCCAATGAAATGCAAAGTGACATGCCTCTCTGGTTCTCTACCTCCTTCCCTCCTGTGATGCAAAATACAATCGGCTTCCCTCATGCTAGTGCCAGCGCCTAATTTTAAAGTTGTCTACAGAAGAGATAATACACTCCTCCTTCCCCAAACGGCAGTTTTCATGGATGGGTGAACACTATCTAGCATTCTACCTTAATTAGTATTCCAATATCAAAGCAAGTACAGAATTAATAAGCATCAAAGCATGGGGCAAGCCCTCAGAGAATCAACAGAAGGTTTGTCAGTTCCTCACAGGGTAGCAAATAATGGGGTGAAGCACTTTAAAACAACAATTTTGAATATGAAATCTGGGCACATTCCGTAGTGTCAATCTTCATAACAAGAAGCCGACATTACGAGAATAACTGAAATTGAAGGATGTCACAACAAAGCTTCACACTATATCCTCAATAAAGGTAAGAGGCCAGAGATGAACAGGTTTTCTCCCTGTAATTATTGGGTCACCTGGTAAATCAAATAGTTGAGGTATTTTTAGTTTCCTGTCTGAGGGAAGTGTTTAAATAATATTTTTTACATTTTTCTTTTGAAGAGAAAAGCAGGTCTGCGGGACAAGCTTTTTTTATTTCCAATCTTCTCTATTTCAAACTGCTGAACTAACTAATGATTCTCCCAGAATTTCACCTCATCAGTGACTCACTTTCGCCACCAGGAGAGGGGCTTTTCAAGCTCTTGCTCCTCAGATCCCATTGAAGCAATGAATGCGAAAGGCCAGGCCAGCAACATCATAAAAGCAGCAAAAAAGAGTCGGATAGGAAACAGAGTCAAGGTCATGAAGGCAATCTGAAAGATCCAAAACAAATGTGTTATTCTAACACGATCTTGGACTGAAAAAGTCAGCAATTCCTAGAAACTCAAGTCTTAACTTAAAAATATCTAATGTTAAAACCAGCAGAATACGCTTCAATTCCAAACAGACAATTGTAGTGAATACAAAATCGTTAAACTTGCACCAATCTTAATTGTAGCTGAAACACAGCACAGAGTAAAGCTAATGCAGTCTTAGCTGTCCACATTTCTTCATACCCCAGGTTTGTCAGCGAATACATCCACACACTCTTTTCCCTTTCTGCAGCCTCACATTAAGTAAATATTTAGCATGGGCGTGTTGTAAATCTTACTGCACTACAGGGAAGTGAGTCTGTCACAGCAGCTCCCTTTTTTAGCAGGATGCATTCACATGGCAATACAGGGCCCAGCCCAGAAAGCACCTCCAGGACTGGGCAGGCACCAGTTCCGCAGTAGTATGTTCTTGGAACTAGAAGCTGTGGGAAACACTGTGCAGAGACACCTCTGAACAACCAGACACACATACAAGCCTGCGTTCCAGGCTTCTGCTGACAGGCTCACTCCCCTGGAAAGCAGAGGTTTTCAAGAAGTTATCCCCCCACCCTGGACAGACCATGATGTCCCTAACTGCTTCTACACCTCCTCCCAGCACTCTACTAGAGAGAGCCTATTGACAGCCAGACAGCCCTCTGCCTTCAACCCTGCTGAAAAACACATCATGTTGCAACTTCTCCCACAGTTTTTTGAAGAACTGTCCCAAAAGTAGCACCTTTCCTGAGCTATTTGGAGTTGTTTCCAACTGTTCTCTACAAAACACAGCTTCACAACTATCTGTGCAATCACAGAATTGCTAAGGTTGGAAAAGACCTAGATCATCTACTAGTCCAACCACCAACCCAACACTACCATCCCCTCTAGACCATGTCTTCAAGGGCCACGTCTACACGCTCCTTGAACACCCCCAGGGATGGTGACTCCACCACTTCCCTGGGCAGACCGTTCCAATGTCTGACCACTCTTTCAGTGAAGAAGTTTTTCCTAACATCTAATCTAAACCTTCCCTGATGCAACTTGAGGCAATTTCTTCTTGCCCTATCACTTGGGAGAAGAGACCAACACCCACCTGGCTACAACCTCCTTTCAGGTAGCTGTAGAGAACGATCAGGTGTCCCCTCAGCCTCCACTTCTTTAGGCTAAGCAACACCAGCTCCCT
>NW_010237509.1:0-1587 GCF_000690775.1 Eurypyga helias | reverse complement strand
CTGGTCGCCTCGGCGAGCCGTTCGAGCACAGTACGATTCAGACTTGGACTCCAGCTTGTACTGACTTCCGTGACCTCCACTATGCCCTCTTGTACTGCAGCCATCTTGGGGGAAGTAGGTCGTTTCTGTTTGGGTTTTGGCAGTTTTGCACACCGCTTCGCTTCCCACACTAATCCATCTTCCAGTACATTCCCGTTGCTTAAAGAACACGTATTCCAGTATTGTTTTACGGTTGGTTTTTTCCATCTTGACTTGCGGCTTCTCAAAGCTGACTGTTCTTGCAGGGGCCATGTGCTTCTCCTAGAGTACAAAAGTAAGGTCTCTCCTTACTAACTGCAGGGTCTATATATTACACCTCAATGTACACACTTTGCTGCTACTGTTTGTACTGTCTACAGTAGAATTTCCTTATCTTGCTCCTGGTAGTGCGTTACAGGCAAGCATGAAATGTAAAGTATTTATTTAAATAAAAACCTCTAAATTGGTAATTGAATTACCTCCCTGTAGCTTTAGAGTTTGTGACATTTCTTGACCTTGCTAGTTCTTTCATTAGATCCATGCAAGATCTAGTCATACGGTTAAGGATATTAAGCAGACACGACTACGAACCCAAGAAACCGTATTACTGTTGGTCATACTTAAACTGTTTATTTCCTTAAGTATATGGCCCACAAGGATGTGAAATAACGACAAGAAACTGTTTTTTGTACACTGTACATCCTTAGTATTTTTACACGTATATGATAGGGATGCACATTATTTTCCTTCGTACAGACGGCTTAAATAAAGCACTATGTCAATCTGCTACTTCTCTGGGTTTTAATGCCGACTTCGTCGGGAGGTTTGTCAATATCTACACAGACGTTCAGGCTTGCCACAAAGGACGTATTTTTCTATACCTGCACATCGCTGTTAAACACTTTAGAGGATGAAATTCCGCGGTCGTCGTGCGTCAGAGAAAGCGAGAATGAGAAGGCCGTATTGCACGAGATTTCTCGAGTTCTGGGTTAAAGATTTGCTTCCTGTTTTAAAGCGGTTTGACATAGCTTAGGTGTTTCAATCCTGAAGCGCACAAAGAAGTGGCTTAATTTCTCCCTACGAGAAAATGTAGATGGTTATTTCCCTACCCCCATGTACATGCTGACCTGTGCGTGTTCCGTCACGTGAAGGCCCAGTGAGGGCTGTAATGCGCCGCGTTTCAGGTACCGGGGGATCGGTTTCAGCTCGTGAGTGAATGGCGAATTACAGTGTCGTCAGAGCTAGAAAGCAGAGAGGTTTCGCTGACGCGGCAAGATGTAGCCGTGCTCTGGGCCCAGGCTGCTTCCGGACAGGCGGTTCGTTTCGCCTTAACCCCGCGCGCTGCCCGTGGCACCTGCACATCGGAGTTACGCTTCTCGCGGGACGCTGTCGAACGCCCCCCCGTTGGAGGGCCTTGTCATCTAAGGAAACCCCTAGCCTTGCAGCCCGCGAGGAGAGAACGCGGTAGGGTAGGGAGCAGCGAAAACGGGGAGGTGGGATTCGCAGGGCACCGCGGCGTGGGACTCGGTGAAGCCCGCAAGCTGGCCCGGGGCCATTTGAGCCAGCGGG
>NW_010237508.1:3214-4422 GCF_000690775.1 Eurypyga helias | reverse complement strand
CGTTGAGAGATGCACTGACATCCTAGGTCAATGTTTTCACCATTCTCAAGGGAAAATTTTAACAGGTACTTTTATATACATATATGTGTCTCTATCTCTATTTCTGTATCTGTATGAGTGTATGCCTGCAACTTCACGTTGGTAACTTGTTAAGTCTTTGATTGTTACTCTACTGAGTCATTGAGAATTAAATCCTGCTGGGGATTTATATAGAATCACAGGATGGTTTGGGTTGGACAGGACCTTAAAGACCATCTAGTTCCAACCCCCCTGCCATGGGCAGGGACACCTTCCAGTAGACCAGGTTGCTCCAAGCCTCATCCAGCCTGGCCTTGGACACTTCCAGGGATGGGGCATCCACAGCTTCTCTGGGCAACCTGTCCCAGGGCCTCCCCACATTCTGCGGGAAGAATTCCTTCCTGATATCCAATCTAAATCTCCCCACTTCCAATTTAAACCTGTTACCCCTTGTCCTGTCACTCCCTGCCCTTGTAAAAAGTCCCCCCAGTTCCCTGAAGGTCCCCTTCAGGTATATGATCAAAGTGTGTGATATATCTGAACTTAGAATTGTTGGTGTCCCACGTTGTTGCTGTGCCAGTTTCACACAAAGCCCAAACTCCACACACTGTGATCCTTTCCCCGATTCCTTAGGCATACACTGCTGACCAGGTCTGGGACTAGGGGTGGATTCTGCTGCACATGGACTTCTCTTTTGAGGAGTTTAGAAAGCAAGGGGGTCCACTCCGATCCTTGTGACTGAACGGGAGGAATTTCCTTGCCCCTTTTCCCCAGTCCCTATCACAACAATCCAATCCTGCCTTGATTTCCCTGACTCTGTAAATAATTTTTAATTCATGTACAAACCATTTTAATCCATTGCTAATTTGATTTTGCCTTTGTATGCTTTTCCATGTGGAATAAGCAGTAGAGGGGACCTTGACACCACATTCTATTAAGCCACACTTCTCACAAATTCTTATTAAAATAACAGCTTTTCCCCTAATATTTGTGACGCTGATCTTTTAAGTGGCCTAAACCTCCCAGCATAGCCCTCTTTTTGTGACAAAATGCCAAAGCTGCCTGGCAAGAGTCCCACAAAGCTACAGGGCATGGACCTTACCCCACCATCCACAAAACTCTCAGACTGGATTCCTTGGATGAAAGTGGGGTGCAACTTGTGCAAGTTAGCTGTCTCCAGGCCAACACAC
>NW_010237508.1:2205-3180 GCF_000690775.1 Eurypyga helias | reverse complement strand
GGCTACTGGGTTCGACCTGCCCCCAACATGCTCAAAATGCTTTGGTTACTTACCCCTGAGGTTGTCCCTGCTACCTGGGACTTCAGCTTTCTCCAGAGGAGGCCAAGACAATCCTGAACATGCCTGGGAGAATTCCCAGGGAGCTACTGAGCATAGACACCGCCTGACACCCGTCATGCTCCTTGTGTAGCTATCTTCAAGGAGGCTGGGGCTGCTGCTGGGGAGTTCACCGGTCTCCAGAGGAAGCCAAAACATGCCTTGCAAGAGTCCCAGGCAGTTTCTGGGAATGGACTTGCCTCACACATGAAAGTAATTCTTCCAGTAAGTACCTAGGATGAGGCTGTGCCTGTTGCCCAGGAATTCAGCTCTCTCCATGCAGGGTCAAAATACTCCAAAGCCACCTGGCAAGCCTCTTGCAGAGCTACAGCGCAAGCAACTGCCTTCACCCTATGCAGAACTCTCTGCCTGTCTTGCTGGGGGGAGTCTGGGGCTGCTACCTTCAAAATCATAGAATCACAGGATGGTTTGGGTTGGAAGGGACATTAAAGATCATCTAGTTCCAACCCCCCTGCCATGGGCAGGGACACCTTGCACTAGACCAGGTTGCTCCAAGCCTCATCCAGCCTGGCCTTGGACACTTCCAGGGATGGGGCATCCACAGCTTCTCTGGGCAACCTGTCCCAGTGCCTCCCCACCTTCTCTGTGAAGAATTTCTTCCTGATATCTAAATTTCTTCCTGATACCTAAAATTTCTAAATATCTAAATATCTAAAATGGTGCTCAGGGGAGGCCAAAACATTCCAGACCTTCCTGGGGAGGAGCCCGAAGGAGCGACAGGGCATGGACCTTCCCCCAAAGAGCATACACAAGGCACTTCGGCTAGCTACTTGCGGAACAGCCTGGGGCTGCTGCCTGGGCACCCAGCTTTAGAATCATAGAATCATAGAATCACTGGGTTGGAAAAGACCTTAGAGG
>NW_010237508.1:0-1708 GCF_000690775.1 Eurypyga helias | reverse complement strand
CAGAACCTTCTGTCCACGCTGTTTTTGATACAAGCCAAGATGCCGTTGGCCTTCTTGGCCACCTGGGCACACTGGTCACTATTGTTCCCTGGTTTCCCTGGCTCTGGGAACGCCCTGGCCTGCTTTTTCTCAGTTTTCCCAGGCTTCCCTCAACCGGGGAACCACTTTTCTGCTTCTCTGTAGCTCTCAGCCACGGAGCACACCGCTGCCGCCGCTGACTCTGCCGACTGAACAGAGTCAGCTTTTCTTCCGCACAGGCCAACATGGCCCTGGACATACCTGGGAGGAGGCTCACGGAGCTGCCAGATATGGACCTGCCCTGCACATGAACAAAACTTTTCAACAAAATACCTGGCAGGATTATTCGGCTACTGCCCGAGACTTCAGCTGACTCCATTTCTAGAAGGACTAGGGAAGGACTAGTCCTAGAAGGACTTCTGGAGAGCTGCCAGGCATGGACCTGCCTCCAACCTGGGCAGAGCAGTTAAACTAACTGTCTAGGAGGAGTCTGGGGCTGCCACCCACCACTTCAGCTATCTCCAAATAAAGCCAAACCCCTTGCGGAAGTGCCTGAGAGGTGTCCCAGAGAGATAGCGGACATCAAAATGCCTTCAATGGGCAGAAAGCTTTTCAAGTAACTAGCAAGGAGGACTCTGGGATTGCGACCTGAGACTTCAGCTACATCCAAGGAAGGCCAAAAACCTCCAAATTCAAGGTCTTTTCCAGCTTCTGATACTGCAGCTGTGTTCCTTACTTTCTCATTACAAGCTGGGGGTGGGGGATGGGGAACGTGTTCCTTCTTACACTGATCATGTGTGCTCAAACCTGGTTGAAGCGTCTTGTTTGGCTGGTCAGTGTATCACTGGGGTTGGGAGGAATCTGGTATCTGTATTCCATGTTGTCAGCACCCTGGTACTTTCCAAGTCTCACGGGGACTTTCACGAATTACACTTTTCTCTTTTTCTCCTCAGAAATATATTAATATAACTCTAACAAGCTCAGAACCACAACAAGACCACAGGCTCTTGACCCTTGCATGAGGCTGGCTCCAACAGCAGGACGAACTGAACAACAGACATCTGATCCTAAAATTGCAGGCACAGCAAAAGGGCCTGAAATATTTTTGCAAATATAGCTAAAATATGCTTGAGATCAGAAAAAGCCAGACAAGACCTGACACTAAGTAGGCTTAGTATGTTTAATTATTGTTATAGTGCCTGAGACCTATTACTAACACATGGCAACACCAGATTGACTGGGCAGCAGATCTACAGTCCAGCCAGCCAACAGGAAAGAAAAGAAATTGATTAAAAATAATTAGCAGAGTGGGTTCCCTGTATTGGCAGACCTGTCTTTTCCTTGTTAACATGAGAAGACTGACCTTTACTTGCCATGTCATGAGCTCACCTTTGCCACATGGAGAGCTTGGGATAGCTATCTGCCCCCCCTCAGATGGGTGAGACCCCACCTGCTGTAATCCTTAGCAGGGCTGGAGAACCCCCACATCCTCCAACCTCTAGTGTGAGATGGCCAGCCCAACCACAGCATCCTGCAGCAAGGAGCTCCCAAAGAGCAGCCAGTGGTGGGGAAGAAACCCTGCCTGCCACCAGGCATCAGGTGATGATCCCCCATGATTGTGCATCATGAAACAGGGCCAGGAATGGGGAGAGTCACCAGAGCTATCTGGTGGTGGCACTAGCTGGTAGGG
>NW_010237507.1:0-3283 GCF_000690775.1 Eurypyga helias | reverse complement strand
CCCTTGTCTCAACCCATGAGCCTTTAGTTATATAAATAAAAATTAAAATAAATAAATAATGATTAAAAAAATCATAGATTCTGATTTCATTTAGTCCAGAAGCTGGATGCAGCAGTGCTGGGACCTGACTTGTCATTCATCAAATGTCAAGAGCTTGCGGCTATACAGACTCAAGCGGAAGTTTGCAGTCTATGGAGATTTCACCTGCTGTGATCCTAATGTTGGGGTGTTGGATAATTAGTAGTAAGTGCTGACAGCTGAGATTAATTGATTTGGATCCATGTTATGGTTTTTATAGGAAACACTGGATGGAGTATGGGAAAACATAAGGGATTTTATAGGTCATGTCTAATGAAGTTGTCCATTAATGATAACAGCATATAAATCAGGTGTCATTTAAAAAACAAATAAATAAATTTGGGCTGATTAGAAAGTAAATTTTGGCAGATTAGCAAACTGTTCATTGTCTGGAATGTATTAGAGGGAATCATAGGCAATTTGAGTGTATGGACAGTACAGAGAATTCAGATATTCCCAGAGATCTAGGAGACCTACACAGGCCCAAAGTGGAAACCATCTTTTATCTGCTGGAGAAAGCACAGAGCACTGAAATTGAAACCATTTATGACAGAGTTACAGAATCACTGAAGAAAGAAAATATGGCTCAAATATATATAGAATTTTCTACAAATATGAGAGATGTTAACTATTAGGGAGAAAAATATGAGTTTTGTATAATAATAATAATAATAAAATTAATAATTTCAGTGTACTACTTACCCAACAAATACCTCTCTGCTATTCAAATTCCAGCAGAACATGGAAAATAAGAAACTTTAGCTGGAACTCAGACTGCACAGAACCTTTCTTGACATCTCTACAGTGCAAAATCTTTTCTTTAGTAAACGGCTCCACATTTAGAAGACATATGTATCATGACTAAGTAATTTTTCAGTAATGGAACTAGAGTAAGTAGTAAGTAGATTTAATGGAATGAAATTAATCGATGGAAAATTTGGTCTGGTTTCAAGAGAAAATTTCTCCTGAGAGATTAACTTATAATTGTCACTCAATAGTGCTAATTTCATCTTTTTGCCTCTCCCAATTAGCTGTAATAGACATGTTTCTTCAGGAAAAAAACCAAATTGGTTAAACTAGCAAATCTATCCCAATAAACTATGTAGGACTGTTGGAAAATTATCTTCGTGCTTTAGATTTTTTCAGCATGCTGTATATAATTGAACAAAACATGCCTGAAATCTCACTGAAGTTCTCAGTAAGCTTGGTTACTTTATTGTGACATATGTAATTGTAATCTTTAAACAAATGCTGCTGATGAATTCTGAGCTTTATAAGCAACAGAACAACACTGGCCTTTGTGATACATGAATTATTTTTTCCGTCGAAAAGAAGTTGAAAAGCCTTCAGTAAAACTGAGTAAAATAATAGAAAGTGTTTAAAATAAGAAAAGGCTTAAATGTGTGAAAAACAGAATAGAAGGGTATTGGAGAAAAAGCATTAGTGGCAAAATTATGTATTTCAATATGGTAACTAATTTGTATGCTGCTGTATGCACTGCTGATGTCAAAACAGAAAAAAATAAGCTTACAAATATCCATACAACTGCCTTCCAGTAGGGAAAATGCAATTACACATGTATCTGCAACCTCTGGCTATAAGAAACAGCAGCAGTGATTTGATTTTAAATTTCTCCAACCTTGCCTAAGAAGCACAAAGGTTTTCCTTTCTACAGTGGTGTGTGCCCACATTTGTCGGCTGAAATTCAGCCCAAAGAAAACTTCAGAATGTTATTGTGAGAAAGAAGTGGAAGTTCTGACCACTGAAAAGAAGAGATATCTTAAAATCTCATAAGGAAAGAGGAATTATAAAAGAATTGGATGTCTAATGTCTTGGGTAAAATGTAACGTGCTTCATAACTGCAACAGAAATGTCCATGCTGCACTCTACCTGCCCTGATAAATCAAAGATTCAGCTTTCCAGTAGCTGGAAAAAACACTTAAACTGGAAGGGTCTGAGAGAGTTTCAAAAGTATTCTTTTCTTTTTAGAAGTAGTGAATTTTTAATTAATTTAGTTACCAAAAGAGGAAGCAAAGATTCACTTTGGGAGTTTATTTGGTTTTCATATGGGCAAAGAAATATTCTTGCTCTGCCATAAAGAACATATATTACTATTTCAGTTATATTGCAAGGCAATCCTTTCTCTTGACCATGACAGGAGGCAGAATTTTTCTTAAGGGATGAGACTGGGGCTCAGGATAAAGTCTTGTAGTGAAACGTCTAGGCTGATTGTTAACGTAGTCATGGTGTTAGTATACAAACATATATAGCTATCTACATGCCCATTGATATGGATTGAGGGTAAGAAGTTTTAGGAACAGACCTATAGGACAAATTAAGTGGAACTTCATTGTTAAAGAATACTGATTCTCTATAGATCAGCTGAGATACCACAGGGGGTCCTATGGCTGATAAAGACACCGAAAGAACAGTAGCTTGGATGTAAATTACTGGGTAGCCATGCCACATGTTTTAGCTGTAACACAAAACTCTGGGACATTTGAGAGACATGGCTTTCTACAAATGTCTCGTTAGGACAGGGCTTTTCATCCTCCCAGTTTCAGAATGTCAAGCAGAAGAGTTAATTAGGAGAAAGCCTTTGAGTTAGATGACTATTTCTCCAGGATAAACTCTGGGAAAAGTCAGCTCCCTATTGTCAGTGTATCACGGAGTTTGTTGTATGTGCTTCAATGAAGGCTTTCACACTGGTGCGTAGTTGCCAGCTGGGGTTAAACCACGAGAGTAGTGTGAGGGTTTATGCTAATTAATTGGAATAAAAGGTCAAGTCCATGCTAATAACTGAATTGAACTGGCGTCTCCATGTAAAGGTTGGTGGAAAGGAATATAATTATACCGTTTTAATGTAGGGACTATCCTCAGCTATCATTGCCTCCCTTCAGCAGTGTTTTGGCAAGAGCTGCATTTTGCAGAGCTGCAAGAGTCTGAGAGAAGTTTTACAAATTGAAAAACAGAATAACTGAGGAACACCTCTGCTGGGAAATCACATTGCAAGATTGTTTTATATAGTCCTGTCATCCCCACAATATTTATTCCATTACATTCATAAATGCCCTGTCTAAAACATGCAATGTGCCATGTTCTCTGCTGGTATTCTCCTGGGCCAGCACATTCAGGAACCTGCAGCATTCCAAACTGTCTAAAATCTATCTAGATAAATATAAACTTTTTGTATGGAAAAATGGGG
>NW_010237506.1:0-3005 GCF_000690775.1 Eurypyga helias | reverse complement strand
ACCGGGGCGGGGTGGGCGTGTGTCAGGCTGCTCGGGCTGAGTGCCTCAAGGAACGCGTCTTGGGAGCGGTACCCTTACAGACACCCCTTGCGCTCCCTTAAGGGACCGCTGGTGTTGGGCCGTGACGTGAAAGTGGTGCCGCGGCACCGGGAAACGTCAGGCCCTGGGCGACGGCCTGACCCGGAGGTTTTTAACTGCCCTGAGACTCTAGGGAAATAGCTAAATAAAACGAAACAAAGGAATAAAAGTAAAGGAAATTTGGCCAAAGAGCAGTGCAGAAAGTGGTTGTGCCAATTAACTGCCCAACAACCCAGCCCGGTTTCTGTGGTGAATCAGTGTGCACCTCCACTAACCGTTTTTATTAGGCCCTGTGCCTTTAGTCAAATACACCCGAGTTTTTGCAAGTGGTGCTTTCAAACTCATCCGCTAGTGTTTTCTACCTATGGGCATGCGGTTGTAATAACGCCCCTTCCTTGAAATGCTTTGAGATCTATGGTTGACATTAATTCCGTGAAAGTTAATTGTTGTACGGAGTTTGCGTTCTGGAAGGGTCAATGCCTGAGTTTTTATTTTGTTGCTGTGTGGGTTTATCTAAATAACATCGTGTGGGAGTATCCACATGCTAAATCAAAAGCAAGGTGGCATTAGCAGAAAGGGGGGGGTGGGGGGTGTGCTTCTCAGTTAAGATAAAAAAAGGAAGGGTAATGATGTAATCATTTACATTATGTATTATGAAATTCCTGTTATGCAAAATGTCAATCTGTGTATTACTTTTTTCCTTTTAGTTCTGCTAAGTCAGTTTAGTGCTACCCACAGTCTGTCTGGTAGATCAGAGCAGCTCTACTTGTATGTTTCAAAAAGCCATGTTTTTTTCTACAAGGCTGTATTTTAGCAGTTCTGAACACACACCTACCTTAACTCCTCCTCTCCGCTGGATTTTGTTTGTTTTAAGGTGTTTCCACCTTCTTCTGGAAAGGCTGACCATGACAAAAACTTTGGTGAGTCCAGCTGTTAGAAGTTCTCTTCTAAAACTTTGGTCATGCTCAGACATTTTTTTTTTCTTCTGTTTGTCGTGAAGTCAAGAACTCTGAACAGAAAAGAGATTCCACAGATATAAATATACTTTATATATACTCCCTATCTTTAGATGACACTTCTTCTGGAGCTTTCCCTTGATACTTTTTAAATGAAGTACCGTATTTGTAGTTATTACAGGCAGTCTTCCAAGGATAATGAAATTGTTCGTAACAAGTTTTACCAATTACATTGATGCAGTGGCTGGCAAATATGACTCAGTGGAAGAAGAGGAAAAAGAAGCTGGAAATGAATATTCTTTCTTCTCCTCAACTGCCTCTAGGCATTACGGAAGAGTACTTTTCCAAAGAAAAGGTTGCTGTTAGTGGATAAGCACTCCTGACTTCAAAAAAACTAACACACACTAAAAATTCTGCATTGAGAAACATGAAGTACTTCCACTGTACATTCTAACACTGGGGGGATAATAGAATATTTTGTAATAATGAGTACATACAGTGTTAGACCCCTATTTTCTGTTACACTTTTTGCTTCACTTGCTTTTCTCTGTGGTTTGCACCATCATAACAGCTGGAAGACATTTATTGAAGTGTAGAGTATTGGATTGAGTCATTATGTAATGAAATTTAATTGTGCTAATGACTGATTACAAATACTGTATACCTTCTATTTCTACTTTCAGAATAATACACTTTCCTGTTCATCCTTCTTCCCTTTTAACTTTCTATGTCAGTTGCTCTTTTTTCTCTTACCGTCTATAGAGTTCATCCTGCAGCTCTGATTACGGGACTCGCCTCTTTTAAGTGTAACTTTCTGAAAATATTTCACAGAGTATTGTGAATCCTTTTCAAATCATAACACTGAATTGCTTTCTGTGCAGCTGATTGAAGTTCACCGTGCTGTGGGTTTGGGGTTTTTGTTTGGGTTATTTTGTTTGTGGGCTTTTTGGTTTTATTTACAAACTGAGGAGGTTACATGGCCTTGGCAAGCTCCTGCTTAATACTCCCACAACTAGCAGTGAGATTTGCAGATGTGGAAATTTAAAATTCCTCCCTTTATGTTCTGCTGTTTACCTGCTCACGTTTTTAGAACGAAGAGGACTGGCAAGCAATACTGGAGATATTAATGGCATAGAAGTTATATCATAATTACATTTGACATGTAAGAAAGAGGATAAGGATGTTTTAGTCATTTATATTTGGTTGGTGGCCATAGCATGTTTTCAGAGATGTAGTGAAGGAGGATGCAGTTGTCAGCAGAATGTTTTTCAGTCCTCCCTCATGTCTGCATCAGTTGCACTGAGATCTTAGGAAAGACAAGCTACTGTTCTACCCTTTGCGGCAGGCTTATTTAGGACTGTTCTGAAGTGGCCTGAAACCTACGTGTCACTATAACCTGGGTCTTGGGGAAAAAAGACAACCACATTAACCAAAATATTGAACAAAACTGTGGAGTTACGGCTATGTGAAAGTTATTATGTGGACAATAAAGAATCACAGAATGGTTTGGGTTGGAAGGGACCTTAAAGACCATCTAGTTCCACCCCCCCTGCCATGGACAGGGACACCTTCCACTAGACCAGGTTGCTCAAAGCCTCACCCAGCCTGGCCTTGAACACTTCCAGGGATGGGGCATCCACAGCTTCTCTGGGCAACCTGTTCCAGTGCCTCACCACCCTCTCCAGGAAGAACTTCTTCCTGGTATCTAATCTAAACCTCCCCACTTTCAGTTTAAACCCGTTACCAAGAAACCTGTTGTATTTCTAAAAACCACCAGGAATGTAATTTCAGTACTTTTTTTCCCCAGGCCGCCTGAGGAAACATGTAAACAATGTTCCAGCTTACACAGCTGTTGGTGGAAGATGGGCAACAAGCAGGGTGAATTCGAGGACCCCCAGGAGCCGTCGGGGCAGCGAAGCCAAGGTCAGTGGTGTGGCGTGACTGACGCCAGACCCCTCCGCTCCGCTCGTG